>NC_081410.1:569700087-570006717 GCF_030272615.1 Cryptomeria japonica
CACTCTTATTTAGAGAATCCTTTGCATCTTGCATGCTGCTCATCAGAAAATCTATCTGGGGAGTGATAAGAATCCTTACTTTTCCTACTCTACCCAAAATTTTGTCCTTTTCTACTCAAAACTTGTGGTTCAAAATTACTAGCCAAGACTAACTAAGGTGCATATGGCTAAGATATGCTAGCAAGTTGGCCTTTACATTCTCTTATTTTCTTATCAATGTCTATAATAAACTTAGACAAAATTAAGCATGACTTGTATATTTGGCCACCTTCATGTAATGCATCTTGTATACCCTTCATAGTAGTTATTAAACTTACCCTATCATCCTCAATCATCTTCAAAATTGTTTTCAATCTCATAGCAATAAATTGATTCAAAACTCTAACATTTGTTGCCTTCTCCAAAGACACAAAATGAGATTCTATAGCATTCAACATACTTTTAAGCTTATCGAATGGATTATTAGTTGTACTTGGTTTAAATGACGAAATTTTTTCTCAAATACCTCTTCTACCAAATTTATTAACTCTTTATCTACGATATGGGACTTGAGCAAGTCCTCACTGGCTTTAGCTTGTGCAAAGAGTTGCTAGCTTTAATGCTTGAATTGGAGATAAAGAACTCAGATCAGTAGGCCCTTGAGAAAAATCATCTAAATCAATAACAACCTATTTTCCTTTGTCAGTAATAGTGTCTCTTGCCACTATCACCAGAGCCTAATCATCCTTGTCGTCTCCTTTCTCCTTTCCTGTCATCTCTACACTTACATATTTTCACCCTTTTCACCATCAACTTCTCCCTTTTCTTTACCAACTATCTCCTTAGCTACCTTTTTGAAACAACTTCTATTACCAAAGGATCCTATTCAGCTTCATTGGAGGTATCAACATTAGCATTAACATCATCAGTTGTTGTATGCACCCTGATTTGATCTGTCAGAATGGCCTTCTCATAGGATTGATCTTTTTGTACATCAGGAACGGCTACATGAACTTCCAAAATAGATATTTCCTATGATTTCTCTTCCAGTTGAGTGTCATCATGTACCGGATTCATATCATACCTCTGCTCTATCAAAAAATTATCTCAAAACTGTCTCATTCTCTTTAGTCACTTCATCTATTTTGCCAAGCATAATTTTATTTACCCTCTTCTTTCTTCTGAATCTATTCTTAGTAATCTTTAACAATCTTACAACTTCATCTTTAGAAATGATAGAGGATAAGTTTACTAATGAATACTCCTTTATCCTTTCATCCTCTAAACTTGTTGTATGCCTTCTTGCATCCAAAATGTCATATAGGATCTTAGGTATCATGGATGACAATTCTATTAATTCTTTACTATAAACATCTATATACTATACAATTTCTTCATCTATAGCTCTTTGATATTTATCATCAAAATTCTCATAATATACATGCACATTCTTCAAATTACCATCCTTAAGCACTTCATGAATAATTTCATTCAAGGTCATTGGGGGTACAAAATCATATGTACCTTCAACTTTGCCAAATTTTAGAGCTTCATCTAATTCAGACTTCTATTTCTTACTCACTCTAGCTCTATCGGATGGCTCAACTTTCACTCTTAGTTTCTTGGTTAGCTGAGCACCACCAGATTGAGGCTTCTTCACTGCCTTGGCATAGATAGCTATCTTCTTTACCTTTTTCACCACTTCATCAAATCATGTCTCTATATCCTTAGAAGTGGCTACAACATACTCTCTTTTTGGCTTCTCCTTCTTCCTCTTCTCTACTCCATCGGTTGACTGGGCTTGTGGCTTGGATGGAGGGATGTTCTTTTGAGCACTGAAGGTAGGTGTAGATTGGGATTTCCTTGGCTTTGATTTCTTAGGAGGAGTAGAGACTAATTTTGACCTTTTAGAACTCACCATGTCCTCCTCCTTCAGTATATTTTTCTCCCTTGCCCTTTGCACAGCTTATTTTGATAATCCCATTTGCTTTGCAAGCTCCTCAACCTCTTTTCAGAATTTCCTCTTCCTTGCCAGCTTAGTGAATTTCTTATGCAAATCAGGATCTTTCACTTTGAAGGTACCAAACCTTTCTTCTTTTTCATTTACCAGTTTTATTAACAGATGTTGAGCATATGCATCAAGTCCACCTACCTCATATCCCATATGCATGATCCAAATGGTTCTAGGTTCAACTACCTCCATATGACATTGATGCTTGTCTACCATAAAGAAAATTGTGTTCTCATATTTTTCAAAAATATCTTTTGAAATCCTCTCTCTGCTCTACATCATGGCCTGAAATTATTTGAAGTATCCCCACAAAGAAGATTTTTCAGCTACAGTATCACCCAAACCCTACAAACCTTCCTTGATTTGGACTTCCACCAGTTTATCATAAGCCCATTGAATTTTTCCAATACCGGGGATTTCATTCAAGAAGTAAAGTGCCAAACAAATAATTAAAGAATCAAATTTAAAAATAGGTTTCTTATCTTGCTTTATTTTCTTTAGGTTGCTCATTATCTCACTGAGAAACACTCCATAGAGATCATATCTTATGTCTTCTTTAAGCATCTGATAAGATCCAAATATAGTAGTACTAGATATTGAGTTTTATCAGCTAGATTGGTACACCTTGTATCCCATCACCATTGAGGCAAATCTCACATCATGCTCTATGATGTCACTGATTGTCATCTATCGATTATCATACTGGGATCCACTAACACCTGTCACTATTATGTTTTGAACTTTCCTCAGATTAGGGATCTTGCCAATTGCATTCAAACATGTTACAACTTGAATGACTTACTTCATGATCTTGTGAGGTATGTCCAGCCATATAAAATCATCGTCGATTCGGCTCAAGAAATATCTAACCCATTTGGTTTTATCAAACACCAGAAAAATGAACATACTAGATAAAACCCTTATCTTACAATGATTTGAACTCAGGCTTTAGATTTCCTATTCCATCCATCATATGATTGGTATAAAGTGATAACATGTCTGCATTCCCAAACTCCTTGATATTACAATGAATATATGTCCTAATATCTTCATTATGCAGCATGCCATATGAGACAGAGGAAAAAGAACCTTCTGGATCATCTTCAACATATTTGAATGGATGTCTCTTAAATACTAGCCTTTCTCTCTTAGTAATCTCAACTACCAATGGAGTTGCAACCCCAGATGCAGATTCCATTTCAAAATTAGGGTAGAAAAACAACTCGAACACGAAACCTCTTTAGATTCAACTAGATGCTAGGTGTCACTTTTGGATCACTTCAAGCTTTGTTGTGACTGCTCAATCTCATTCACCTTTCTCTTTTTCTCCTTCTCTTTGTTCACAATATGAAGAATGAATGATAGAAATTTCTTTTTATCCACCAAAAACCTAACTTTAAGCTGTAATAAATGCACAACCCTGAAGGCTTTCCGGATACCTTGCATATTCAAGAATTCATCACCGGATACTCAGATAGGCATGAAATCTTTTGGATATCAACTATATAGCTAATCTCCTTCATCTGCAACCATCCTGGACTGGTTATAGATCTCTGAAAGGAGGTTTTAAGAATCTTCATGAAAAGATTCCCCTTATGGCCAAAATGCCTTAGTTACTAGATGAGGTTCCAGCTCCAGAATCGGGTGTGGAGACATTCTAAACATTTGAATCTTCATTCTTAACCCACATTTTCTTATGCTACTATCTAACTTCTTCAACCTTCACTTTCCCCTTTTCATTTGATTTGTTTTTGTTTACTAGAGAATTCTTGCTTACATTCTTGTTTCAACAAAATTTTGCAATGTGACTGAATTTGTTGCATGCATAACAAACAACATTTTCTTACATAGGCCCGAAGTTCATCTAGTTTGGTCTCATCCTACATTGGTTAGAAATGTGTCCAAACATTCCACAAGCATAGCATCTCTTATTCTAGAAATTATTCATCACTGTTCTACACATGGTTGACTTATGACCAAAGTTGTTGCATATAAAACATTGATCGGTAAAAGTAGGACCATTATTCACATTATTTATCATCCTATTATTCATCTTATTTCTGCATTGATCTGCCATATGACTAAATTTTCCACAAAAAAAACATTTACCATTGAATTTATAGGCATTAGTTTGTCTTACCAGAGGTTTCTTGTTCTTCTGATGATTGCTTTGTCTAGAACCAAAGGATTCTCCTTTCTCATATCCAAGTCCTGTCATGCATTTCCCATGTCTTTGAATTTCTAGCATCTCATCTAGCTTGGCTGAGTTGGCTTTGAATTTCTCTTTATACTCATTGGCAGTAGAAATCTCATCTCTTAGAATTATGATCTACCTTTCAAATTCTTGTCCATCATTCTCATAGTTCAATGTGCAACATTCATAAAATCTATCCTTCAGTGATTGAGTCATATTTTCCTCATTCTTTTTCTTGTCTTTAATTTCCTTTGTCTACTTCATCACATTCTTCAGAACTGCATTCTCTCTAGCAAGCTTTTCACATTCATTTGTCTTGTCTTGTAGGACTTGATTGTAAATGATTTGTTCTTCTTTCTCCTTGAGTTTATCCATTAGTTCCTTTCTCTTATATCTTGATGTACTCACTTGTTATTTCACAGATTTAATGATATTTTGAGCTTCTTCTAAACTTCTCCTCGGGCTACTCTTCTCCTTCATAGTTGCATCAAGATCTTCAAGTGCCATAGTAAGTTGCTTTTACAAACCGGATTCCATTGATTCAATCTTCTGGATCTTCCTCGTGCTATTAGGATTCTTCCAAGAAACTAAGATCTGATACCCATTGTTGGAATCAATGAACACTAGGAGGGAGGTGAATCAATGTTTTGCAATTTTCAAACTTGTTAAGATGATGTAATGCCACTAGGAAACCCCGAAGGAATAAAGCTAAAACAATCAAATGGAGTGCAAATATATATATATATTTTTATAATAAGACACTACATTAAGATACATTGGAGTTATCTAATGCTTAGATAACACAATAGAAGACTAAACGAACCTAAGGAGTTTCCCAACATGATTACATAACTTAACACCTCACTCAACTCGCGACATTTGATCCAATTAAGCAGGATATCTTAATTTCATGTTATTACTTGAAACATGGATATAATTTGTTCAATGAATTAACATTATAGAAATTAGGAAGCGTGCATCTATTATGGTTGAAGATGAGGCTAACATGAGGAAATTTACCCATAGAAGTTAAAACATAGATAACATGTGAATTCATCCATTAAGGCTAAAATGTGGTTAACTTGACGAGTCCATCCATTTTGGTTACAATATAGCTAATATAACGAAGTTCGTTTGTTAAGGTTAAAATGTAAATAACCCATTGAGTTCATCCATTATAGTTAAAATATAGTTAATAAGGTGAAGTTCATTTATTTAGATTGAAATGAAAATAACCAATGAGTTCACCCATTATAGTGAAAGTAATTGCTAAGAAGATGAAGTTCATTTATTAAGGTTAAAATGTAAATAACCAAATGAGTTCATCCATTACAATTGAAATATAGCTAATAAGATGAAGTTCATTTATTAAGGTTAAAATGTAAATAGCCAAATGAGTTCATCCATATATTACGTTCAATCTTGTATTAAACTCATACCATGCATCTTGTTCCAAAACGCTCTATAATATCATCATAACTATGAGGTCTTTCCATGCATACTTATTTTCATTAACATTAACAGAGTACATTCCTTCATGATCCATTTATTGCATTTAAAAGATGACTACATACATTCATTACGATAATTCTCATCTAACCCACTTATACATTCTATCAAATTGAAATCCATGCATGCTAGCACTAACCATGAAACACAATGACAAAAGCATTGCATAACATCAAAATGATCTTAGAGTTCACCCCTAGAGGGATACATCTCTAGGTCTGCTCAACTGCAAGACCCCTCTGATAATTAAACAATTTAAAGGTACATAAGGTTCCCATCATTTACAATTCTGTCATCTAGGCGAACATAACCAATATATAATACGACCACTTTGGTCAATAAAAACATTATTGATCCCTACATAGAAATGGATCAAACTGAACATATTAAAAGAAACTACAAAGGTATCTTGACTAACGGTACTTTAACTATGGGACCTGACCCACTATGGCCAACCACAAACCAACCAGACGACAAGGTCCAAACAAACATATCAAGGCCTTGCCATTATTTTAAACAAAAGCGAATACAAAAATTTAATCTTGCATAGGCAATAACCGGAAATGAACAATTTTCTTTCCTACTGGTTTAAATAGTAAAAGTTGATCAAGTTTTCTAAACGATCTAAGTTTTTCCAAATACATTAAAAGAAAAATCACCATTACAAGGTGAATATAATCCCCCAATTGCAATATTACCATTTGTCTAATTTTCATTACAGAGGAAATGTATATCTAAACCATTTCTTGCACCAATGATAACAACAATATCTTATCAATTTTCAAATCGACACATCATTAAATTTCCAATAATTCTAATAGAATATCATTAAGTCTACAAGATATCCAACGTTAAGTTTTTCTTTTCTAAAATTCCTAGGTCTCCTAAATATTCAAATTCATTAACAATATATCCTTGAATAGCATATTATGTAGAAATTAACAAGATATATTTTATTCCAAGCAATTTACCAATTAAAATATTAACTCCAAGAAATAAAATATAACAATTATAAATTTAATAACACACGATTTCAAATTAAGTATTATTTAATATATATATATATATATATATATATATATATATATATATATATAAATCTCATTTATAAAATATATATATTAATAATTGTTAAATAAATCATAGATTTCAAGTGAATTATTAATTAATACATATTTATTAATCCTTAGTAATAAAATATATACTAATAATAATTATTAATAAATAATAAAAAAAAAAGAACTATTTAAATCATACTTTGCAAAATAAACACGTTTTATTTAATTAAAAAAAAAAGAAAGTTGGGGAGACCTCTGCGGTGGGAGAGATGGGAAGCTCCCCGCTGTTAGGTCCAAGAGACAACTGAGAGGGGGGGGAGGGGGGGGGGGGTGAATCAGTTGTCAAATAAATTCAAACCCAAAACAACTTAACCAACTTAATGCTTAATACCGGTAAACTAGTTAAGTATGTTGGTAGATAGTTTTAACAATTAATTGCTATATCGATAAAGATTAATGCATGAAACATAAACACAAAGTTGACCACAACACATAACACCAATATTTGTACGTGGAAACCCTGTAAGGGGAAAAACCATGGTGGAAAACCTTACCCACAATCAGATGATACTACTGCAGATAGTAAGTGTACATAAATGGGATCTGTACATGCAGAAAGGCCAACAGCCTAGAGCTCATTGCTCAATCACAAAATGGGAGTCACACTGACTACAGTTGGATGGTTGAATCCAATAAGAATGTACTGCACAAAATAGCATCTTCATATGTTGGATTCAGTACTGGTGTAATGCTGATATGCTTTCACAAAAACCTAGCTTTACCTTCAAATGATGTCTTTGTGTATAGCTCTGCTTAATCTTGCATATACCTTCACACACTCCTTTTTTGCATTCCACACTTGATCTTACAAATAAGATCTTACATTTATACCATAACCTAAGACCAATTTTAGTAGGTCAGCTCTACAAGATATTATAATAAAAACATTTTACAAACAATATAATATCCAATGCAATAACCGATTGAACATGTCGGCTTAATGCATTTACAACAATAATTAATTATCTCCATAGCGTGCCATGTTGATCTGGAAAAGATAAACTTGCTGGTGTAACCCTGGATAACCCTGGACCTATTTGCCAGTAAAAGCAAATATGCAAATATGAATATACCAATGATCAAAACTCTAGGACAAGATGTCCAAATGATGTCTTCGACATAACCATGTGTCTGCCATTCCAAGTGTCGGTGATCATTATATCTTGTCAGTGAACCATATACAGTAACTGTGCAATAGTTACTTGTTTGTTGGTGAATGTTGTTGGATCTCCAAAGTTCTAGTGTTTTAGTAGGTGTTGATATCAATGACAAAACCATACCAAAATACCAACAATCTCCCCCTTTGGCATTGATGGCAACACAAGATGGAACAACCATCAAAGTGCCAAAACAGAAATGCCAAGTATCAAAAACTAGCAATCTCCAAAAGGATTATAACCAGAAAGTAATAATCTCTCCTAAGTAACAATCTCTCCCCCTGGGAGCAACATGTGTTTTCCAAATCTTTTCAATACCAATCTCTCCAAAAGATAATGTGTTTTTCCATAGATATCTCTCCCCCTTTGACATCAAATGCCAAATTCATATACAAAATACCAATCAATTCAATATACCAACTACTCCCCTTGAGAAGTAGCTTCCTCATCAAAGACCGGAGTAAAAGATTTCTCTATTAATTCTGTTGGTTGATGACAATCATCAACTGTCTAAGTCTCTACCGGTGGTGGTATGACTCCAAGCTGATCTCTGAGATATTCAAAAGTCTCCTTAGGTAAAGGTTTAGTGAAAATATCTGCAATCTGCTCTTTAGTATTCACATAAACCAGTTTTATCTCCTTTGCTTCAACTTTTTCCCTTAGAAAATTTAGTTTGATAGAAACATGTTTGGTTTTAGAATGTAATACAGGATTGTTAAATATATCAATTGCTGTAGTGTTATTGCAATAGATAGTAATAGGTTCCTTGCATTTTACCTTTATGTCTTTCAACATTTTCTTAAGCCATAGTACCTGTGTACAGTTAGTTGCTGCTGCAACATATTCTGATTCTGTTGTTGATAAAGATGTAAAACTCTGTTTCTTACTCAACCAAGAAACTAGTCTGTTTCCAAGAAAGAATTCTCCACCGGTGGTGCTTTTTCTATCATCCACATCTCCTGCCCAATTTGCATATGTGTATGCACATAATTCAAAGTTTTCATCTCTAGGATACCATAATCCAAGATTTATAGTGCCTTGTAAGTACCGAAAAATCCTTTTTACTATTGATTCATGATTTTCTCTAGGATTACTTTGAAATCTTGAAACAATACATACTGCATTCATAATATCAGGTCTGGTTTGTGTCAAATATAGTAAAACTCCTATCATAGATTTGTATCTAGTTGGATTAACAGGTGTAGATTTATCCCTTTGTGATAATTTGTCATTTGTTGTCATAGGTGTGCTTACCAGTTTAGAGTTCTTCATCCCAAATTTCTTTAGTAACTCTTTTAAGTATTTGGATTGACTCAAGAATATACCTTTATCAGTCTGTGAAATCTGCAATCCTAAAATGAATTTTATTTCTCCAATCATAGACATTTCAAATTCTTGCTGCATTTTAATAAAAAATTATTTACATAAACCATCTTCTCCTCCAAAGATTATATCATCAACAAATACTTATATAATCAAGATGTCATCATTATTTATTTTGTAATATAAATTGTTGTCTGCATTTCCTTTAGTAAAACCAATCTTTAAAAGATACTTATCCAATCTTGCATACCAAGCTCTTGGGGATTGTTTTAGTCCATACAGAGCTTTTCTTAACCTACATACCATATCATTGTCATTTATCAAATAAAATCCATCAGGTTGTTCAATGTATACTTCCTCTTCAAGATCTCCATTCCAAAATGCACATTTAATATCCATTCGATAAACTTTGTAGTTCTTGTGTGCTGCAAAAGCCAAAATAATCTGACTGCCTCAATTCTAGCTACCGGTGCAAAGGTTTCATTGTAATCAACTCCTTCTTTCTAATAATATCCCTTACACACTAGTCTTGCTTTATTTCTGACAACCCTACCATCTTCATTAAGTTTGTTTCTAAATACCCATTTGGTTCCAATTACATTTTTATCTTTAGGCTGGGGAACTAATGTCCAAGTGTTGTTTTTCTCAATTTGTTCTAATTCTTCTTCCATAGCTTTAATTCAAAATTTATCTTCACATGCCTCATTAATAGATGATGGTTCAATTTGAGAAATAAGACATACCTCTTCATTTTCCAATCTTCCTCTTGTCATAACTCCTTTAAACTTGTTTCCAATTATCTGATCTTCTGAATGATTCAGTCTTACATATCGGGGTGTCTTAGTTTCCTATTGTTCCTCAATTATTGTGGAATCCTTAGATGGTACCAGGGTAAGTGGATCTTCATTCTGTACCAGTGGATTTAGAGTAGGTTCATTTGTCAAAATTTATGTTGCCAGTTCAGAGTCTATATACCTCGAAGTTCCTTTGAATTGTTCATCAATCTTTACATTTGTACTCTCAACAATTTTCTGCAATCTCTTGTTAAAACATCTATATGCTTTTCTCTTAGATGAATAACCAAGAAATATTCCTTCATCACTTCTAGGATCAAAGTTGCCAATATACTCATCTCTTCTGATATAACATTTACTTCCAAAAATTTTGAAATACTTAAGAGTAGGAGTATTACCAAACCATAGTTCATGAGGGGTCTTACCGGTTTCACCTTTGATGTGAACTTTGTTAAATGTATAGACCATTGTGCTGACTACTTCTCTCCAATATACATGTGGTAGGTTTTCTTCTGATAACATACTTCTTGTTGCATCCAAGATAGTTCTATTTTTCCTTTCAACAACTCCATTCTGTTGTGGTGTCCGAGGTGCTGATAGCTGTCTTCTGATTCCATTCACTTCACAGAATGTATTAAAATCCCTAGATATAAATTCACCTCCTTGATTTGATCTTAAACATTTGATTTTCTTACCGGTTTCATTTTCTACCATTGCTTTGAATAGTTTGAACTTTCCAAGTGCTTCTGATTTTTCTCTAAGAAAAGTAACCCAACACATTCTAGAATAGTCATCAATAATTAGCATGAAATATCTATCACCTTGTAAGCTTTTAGTTCTAGCTGGACCACATAAATCAGTGTGAATCAAATCAAGAGCATTATTTAATTTTTCTGGAATACTTTTGAAACTAGCTCTAACTTGTTTTCCAAATTGACATTCCTTACATACTGTATTCTGAGGTTTGACAATTTTAGGTAAATCTCTAATTGCCTTAGTAGTACTTATCTTTACCATACAATCAAAGTTTACATTACAGAGTCTCTTATGCCATTACCAACTTTCATATATATGTGCAATTAAGCATGTCTTTTCACTATTATTCAAATGAAAGATATTACCTCTAGTCTGATTACTGGTTGCAATTTCCAAACCAGTTCTATTCATGATTTTGCATTTTCCATTTTTAAATTGTAACTGAAATCCTTTCTCAACTAATTGACCAACACTCAAAATATTGTGCTTTAATCCTTCAACATAGTAGACATTGGCAGTGTTATGCTTACCATTAAGAGATATTGTACCCTTACCTTTGATTGAACAAGATTTGTCATCTCAAAATCTTACTAAACCACCATTGTATTCTTCAAAGTTCAAGAATTTACCTTTGTCTCCTATCATATGATGTGAGCATCCTAAATCAATGATCCATTCATCCTTTACTTCAACTTTAACTGCCAGAGCCTGTACTACCGGTTGAGCAGTAGGTGTCGATTGATCTTCTGTTATAGCAACAAAAACCCGTCCATTATTTGTCAGATCCTCATCATAATCATCAGTCACAACTTCATCAGCAATATAACAAGATTTGTCTTTATTCTTCTTAAATTTGTATCTTTGATATTCAGGATTAGGCTTGTATGTTCTTCTAGCTTCTTCTCTTATTCTAGCATGTCTATCAGGGCATCTCAAAGTCATATGACCAATCTTATTGTAGTTAAAACATTTAAAGGGTGCTTTACCTTCATACTTACTTCCAATTGGACCTTTAGGCATTTTCCTTGCAAATAGTGCTTCAAGTTCTTCATTTTCTTTCCTACTTTCTTCAAGTTCTCTTGCATAAAAGGCTTTCCAATCAGATTTGTCAAATGATGGAGCAGATGATGTTGATGCTTTAAAGGCCAAATCTATCTTTATAGTAGCAACAGAACCAAATTCTTCAATTTCAAAAGCTAAAAGTTTCCCAATCAATGTATCCCTAGTTACTGATGTATTAGGCATTGTTCTTAACTCATTTATAGTAGTAACCTTCATTTTGTATGCCGGTGGCAATCCTCTTAAAACTTTTGAAACAATTTCATTCTCACTTAAGGTTCCTCCACAACATTTAATACCCAAAACAATTTCATTTACTCTTTCCATAAAAGCAGAAATCCTTTCATCTTCTTCCATTTTCAGATGTTCATACCTAACTCAGAAGCTTTCAAGTTTTGCAATTTTGACTGTGGAATCTCCTTCATTCAGTGTTTCCAAATGATCCCAAATAGCTTTAGCAATATACCTATCTAATAGTCCCATGATTTGTTGATCTGATAATGTGCTCAAAAGTGCTTCTTTTGCTTTGCAATCATTTTCCTCATCTTTTGTCAAGTTAGCTGGACTGGGCTGACTAGGTATAGCAGCAGTATAGCCATTCTTTATAACTTCCCAAATGTCTTTTCCAATACAATTCAGATGTGTCTCCATTCTAATCTTCCATATGCCATAGTTAGCTCCATCAAGTTTAGGACTGTCCTTTCTGAAATAGTTAGTAGACATTGGATCTCCTCAAGCTATTAAACTTCTGTAAAAGAGGACTAAGCTCTGATACCAATTGTTAGGTCCTGGAGACAACTAAGAGGGGCAGGGGGGTGAATCAGTTGTCAAATAAATTTAAACCAAAAACAACTTAACCAACTTAATGCTTAATACCGGTAAACTAGTTAAGTATACCGGTAGACAGTTTTAACAATTAATTGTTATAACAGTAAAGATTAATGCATGAAACATAAACACAAAGTTTTCTGCAACACATAACACCTATTTGTATGTGGAAACCCTCTAAGGGGAAAAACCATGGTGGGAAACCTTACCCACAATCGATACTACTACAGATAGTAAGTGTACATAAATGGGGTCTCCACATGCAGAAAGGCCAACAGCCTAGAGCTCACTGCTCAATCACAAAATGGGAGTCACATTGACTACAGTTGGATGGTTAAATCCAATAAGAATGTACTGCACAAAATAGTATCTTCATATGCTGGATTAAGTACCGGTGTAATGCTGATATGCTTTCACAAAAACCTAGCTTTACCTTCAAATGATGTCTTCATGTATAGCTCTACTTAATCTCGCATATACCTTCACACACTCCTTTTTCACATTCCACACTTGATCTTACAAATAAGATCTTACATTTATACCATAACCTAAGACCAATTTTAGTAGGTCGACTCTACAAGATATTACAATAAAAATATTTTACAAACAATATAATATCCGATACAATAACCAATTGAACATGTCGGCTTAATGCATTTACAACAATAATTAATTATCTCCATAGCGTGCCATGTTGATTTGGAAAAGATAAACCTATCGGTGTAACCCTGGATAACCCTGGGCCTATTTGTTGGTAAAAGCAAATATGAAAATATGAATATACCAATGATCAAAACTCCAGGACAAGATGTCCAAACGATGTCTTCAACATAACCATGTGTCTTCCATGCCATTCCAAGTGTCGATGATCATTATATCTTGCTGGTGAACCATATACCAGTAACTGTGCAATAGTTAGTTGTTTGTCGGTGAATGTTGCTGGATCTCCAAAGTGCTATTGTTTTAGTAGGTGTTGACATCAATGACAAAACCATACCAAAATACCAACACCCACAGCCCCCCTCGTGGCCACCCTGCGGCCACTACGAGTGCCACTCACAGTAGCCACCATGGGTGTCGCTCGCAGTGACCATCGTGGGTGTTGCTCGTAGCGACCACCATGGGTGCCGCTCACAGCGACCACCGTGGGTGCCACTCACTGCGGAAATTCCACTGGGAGGAGGGGAAAGGGGAGGCGGTGGCGTGAGTCGAGCCTCTTCTCCTCCGCCCGCCAAACCCTAACCCAAATAAAATTAAAATTCCATTTTTTCATTATAAAATTTGATGTTAAATAAAAATAAAAAAGATGATAACAAGTTAAAACCCCCAATTTTTTGATTCACAATCCCACACAGGGACTGAAATACAATTTTTTCCAGAATGTTCAAAACAACATCATGGGAAATTTTCCCAGCAAGTTCATGATTATCTAAATACACATTAACTTTTCAGATAGGCAAGATTTTCTCAACCACAAAACCATTTAAACAATCTTGATGCAAAAACAACCAAGATTCTCAAAACTAAAAATTAAATTTCAAGAACATTCATGGATTATCCAACTAGAATTTCATGAGGAAGAACCAAACACAATCTTTTTTGATTTAACAACGAAATAAAGAGGTAAGCAAGAACACTACCTCTTTTAGCATTCCTGGAAAGATTTTGAAGAAGAGCCCAACCTACAACTGTAGAAATCCTTCCCTTCCCAAAATCCCCAATCTTCTCCATCAAAAATATTTTTCTTTCCAAAAAATCAACAACCCCCAAAATATTTTCTAACCTAAGTTAAAGAATGAAATTTTTGACCTAATTTCTAATTTCGAATTTAAGCACTTTTTAAATAAAAAAATGAAAATTATCATTCTTTTCAACTATTCAAATAATCTAACTTACTTTTCTAATTAAAATTAAAATGCTTCTCTCTCATTTAATTTTAATTTTCTCAATATTAACTAAGCTAACATTTATATTTCACAATATTGACGAGGATAAAATATTTTAATTAAATTAATTCCCAAAATCAATCTTTCACACTATATCAAATATACATATAAATTAAACTTGCTTTTCTAATACAAATTGATTTTCTTAAGTAAGTAAAATTAACCTTTCTATTCCAAAAAGCAAAAAGGGATTAAATTACTTCTATTTCGAATAACTTAATTCAAAATTTTCAAAATGCATAAATTAAATAAATTCATGATTTTTACATTAACCTTTAAATTGAACTTGCTACAAACATGAATAGAGTGATCATTTTAATTAATGATCAATCACATGAAAGAACCTATTTATTTTAATTCCTCAATTGCTAATGTGCAAATGAACACATTAAATCAAATTAAATACTTAACTTTGCTACGAAACATAAATAGAGCGATCTTTTTAATTAATGATTAATCACATAGAAGAAACCTATTTCTTTTAATTCCTCAATTTATAATGTGTAAATGAACACATTAAATCAAATTTAATACTTAAGATAAAATACTCAAGTTTTGTAACCACATGCAAGGCACGCAAACCAAGAAAATTGATCAGATATAGACCCGCAAACCCAAATGAAAAGGGAAACTGATGGACCATAGGTGACACTCACTTGAGCATGACTAGGGTAAAATGAGGGTTTTATGACCACCTAACCCAAATTCTAAGGGCGAAAGAGGTATACTCAACCTTGTGAATCCAAGTGAAGACGAACCTCACACCACGACAGTACTGTACCTACAATCTCCTGCAACCAAGAGTCTCACAAGCATACATATATAAATATATATATATATATATATACATATTTATTTAATGAAGGTGTTAGCTCGAGATCAAAACAAGAATTAGGGAAACAATTAAACTTACATAAGAATTGATGCAAAAGCACATTAATAGGTATGTACAATAATCATATTATCTAATCTACAACATTACATCACAATAAATCAACCATTCAAGAATGCCACATAGGAAGTCAACCAAGGTCAAACCGGTTTTACAAAGCCAACTAGGGTAGGGGCACTACAGATGATTCTTAAACCACCAGATGCATAACAATGAAAGTAAAGTTCAAAAACATAAAAAAACCAAGCACACAACCATAACACCAAGATTTTTACATGAAAACCCAAAAAGGGACAAACCATGGTGGGATTTGAACCCACAATATTATTATACTATAGCCAAGAGTATGAGAATATTACATATAGGGAATGCACTTGCATTCAAGCACACTAGCTAGAGCTCACTACTCAAATACAAAAGGGCTACAATCCGAAGGAAGAATCACTACCTTATAGGAGATTACAATTGATTACAATAATAAATAAATTGAAGTATAGCATCTACATATGCCAATAAAGAATTTCCAATTAGGCTCAAATTGACTATTGCAATTGTTCTGCTTATTTGCTCTGTTTTCCTTCTTTGTCTTACACCAGAGCACCTAAACCTTCAATAACATTCACCAACCTTCACAAATTATTTCATACAGACTTCTCACACACTTCTCATTCATCAAAATTCTGAAATGAATTGGTCTTATATATTTGCATCAACAAAATGAATGATTTCTTATGTCGGCTTCCAAAATATAGATAACACGCAACATGAAATATGTAACCTTAAGTCAGCTCAATCCATCCACAAATCCATATGTAGACCTAAATATAATGATAAAAATATTCACACAAGTCGGCCCAATCACCTTGAACACGAAACCAATCACTGAAATCAGCCCTAAGATTATGCAACACACTTTCCACCAAAATAGCTCTATTCTAACTAAATTACCAGATATCATGACCACAAGAAAACTACCTCTAATCATCTTCCTTTATTACCACAACCAAAAATACACCACCAAAATTAAGATATGCACATTGAACTCATGTTTTAGCAGTTATTGTATTCCACCTTCTAAACATATGTCTCATGAATGATATGACTTCTAGTAAATCAAATCTATGTACATCGGATATGATTTCCGAACTGGGTTTCCATCAATGACAACTCCTAAGTATTAATCATGCACCAATATTCACCAAAACAGTGTCTCTTGCCAACATTGTAGATGGTTTTAATGAGCTTGTCGGTGTTTCCTAATTGTGTCATATTTGTTTTGCTGGTCTGAATTGATCGCTCTGCATGTTATTGATGATCTTATGGGTCCGATGATGTTATTCGTGTTATTTAACATTTTTGGTGGTGTAGCATGTTGTAGATGATCTTGGTGAGATTTTTGGTGTTGTTGCATGTTCAAGGATTTGATTTGGGTCCATGTTATGTCATCTTGGCGTTGTATTGGTTTGGTGGTTTATTTATATACTGTGTGATACAATTTTGTAATTAGGTCTTGAGGGTTGAGCCGACCTTGTAGTCAAGGTTGATGATTTGTATAAATAGTTGTCATATTCATGTAATTATGAGATAGGTGTTGTTTTTGCATTATCAAAGAGTGATGTATGTGCAAATAAGAGAATTCATCTTTCAATGAGAAGTGTAGAGTAGAGAGTGTTGTAGAGAAGAAAAATGTTCTTAACTAGAACTGTCATCAGGAATTTGGATATGCTATTCCTCTAGTTCATGTAAACCGGATTATTTTTTGAATGTTCTTGTAAGGTAGTGAACCTTCCCTAAGGATTAAGTCTTCCAGGTTATTATATTTTGAGCAGTGAGCTCCAAGTAGTATGCCTGAATGCATGTGCATTCCCCATTGTAATATTTACACATACTATTGCAAAGTATCAGCGTATTGTGGGTAGGTTCCCACCGTGGTTTTTAACTTGGTTTTCCACGTCAAAATCTTGGTTCTATGTGTGATGTTATTATTGTGTTTATCCTTGTTCTTGTTGTAGTTGACCAGATATGAAATTGTTCTTAATTTGTTTAATCCAATGAAAACTGATTCACCCCCCTTCTCAATTTTCCTTCGTTGTTATTACCAACAATTGGTATCATACCTAGATCCTCTGAAAGAAGATTGACCGCTTGAGGAGATCTGAGATGGCAGCCTATGTTTTCAAGAAATAGAGTTTGAGATTCGATTGAAGAAATTACACTAGATGGAAGGACCAGATGGAGTGCCATTTGAAGTATCTCAGAGATGACTATTGGAAGATTACCAAGAATACCTATAATGTCCCTCACAATGGTCTAGTTATTGCAAGTGAGATCAAGGATGTTGAACATAACATAAGAGTTAAAAAAGCATTGTTGAGTGCCCTGACCGATTTAGAGATGACTAATGTGATTGGATTGCAGACTGCACATGATATTTGGGAAAAGTTAGAGACCTTGTATGAAGGAGATAAACATGCCAAAGTTGTTAAACTGTAGAGTTTGAAAGGAAAGTATGAAAGGTTGAAGATGGGAGAAGATGAGAACATGTCATCCTTTATGGCTAAAGTGAATCAACTTTTCATGAACATCAAATGTGCCGATGGAACTCTTGAAGAAGATGAGATTGTTGCTAAAGTGTTGAGATCCTTGCCTCTTTCTTACAAATCTAAAGTTGATGCTATTGATGAGATTCGGACTATGACCATGGTGACAAGAGACATGTTGGTTGGTAAGCTTGCTACATTTGAGTTGAGTGAATTTGGAGAATCACATGGCAAATCTGAGATTGCATTTAAGGCCTTTATATCCGAGAAGCAAAAATATGATCCGAGAGAAAGTTCATCTAGGGTTTCCAGATATGAAAGAAAATGAGAGAGATGGAAAAATAGGAAAGAGAGTTGGATGAGCTTGAAGCACTTATAGCTTAGAGATTTCCTAAGGGATCCAGTAAGAATGATGGAAAGTTATCTTTAAAATGTTTCTCTTGTAATAAGATGCGACATTTTGCTTCTAGGTGTTCTAAAATGATGTCAAAGTATGATAGGAATTATAAATTTGATAGGTAATTGACAGTGGGTGCTCACATCATATGATAGGTAATAAAGTAAATTTGTGAATATGGAGAGGTATGATGGTGGTATAATGAGCTTTGGAAATGATAAAGCTTGTGTAATTCATGGTAGAGGTGTTATTTCTCTTGATGGTAAGCATAATACTGACAATGTCTTATATGTTTAAGGTTTGAAGCATAATATTTTGAGTGTTGGACAAATGGTTGATATGGGATATGATTTGCATTTCAAGTATGGTAAATACAAGATTTTGAATGCCTCTAGTATAGAGATTGCATCAAGAACTAAGACTAAAGGTAATATCTTTCATTTGAATGCTAGTGAGAAAATTTGTTTGATTGCTTACATAGATGAAAGCTAGTTGTGGCATAAAAGGATTTGTCATGTTAATTTTGACTGCATGATTAGGATATGTTATACTCAAGCTGTTAGATATTTGCCTAAGATTGTGAAACCTTCTAATCTGGTATGTAAAGAATGTCAGTTGGGAAAGAAAACAAGAATTCCATTCAAGAGTAACCTATATGCATCTAATGGATTACTAGATCTTGTGCATACTAATTGTGTGGTCCCACAAGAGTGAGAAGCTTGTAGGGTGACATGTATTTCATGTTGTTGATTGATGACTACTCTAGAACGATGTGGCTTACTTTTCTAAGGGAGAAATCAGAAGCATTGGAGAAATTCAAGATATTCAAGGTTAAGGTGGAGATAGAGATAGGATTGAAGCTGGAATGTCTAAGATTTGACCGAGGAGGAGAATTCACATCTAGTGAGTTTGATTCATTTTATGAAAAGCATGGAATCAGAAGATAGTTATCTGCTCCTAGAACCCCTTAGTGGAATGGAGTTATTGAAAGGAATAATAGAACCATTTTGGATGCTGCTAAGAGTATGTTGATTGAAAGGAATGTTTTGCAGACCTTCTGGAGAGAAGGTGTTAGCACTTCTATATACACATTCAATCCAGTCAATATAAAAGGTGATTCTGGTAAGACTCCTTATGAGTTATGGTTTGGTCATGTTCCTACAGTTAGATATTTTATAATTTTTGGAAGAAGATGTTATATCAAAAGAAATGATGATATAGAAATTTTTGATGCAAGATGTGATGAAGGAGTCTTCTTGGGTTATTCCACTAAGAGCAAGGCCTAACGGTGTTAAAATAAGAGGTTTAGAAAGATAGTGGAAAGTGTAAATGTGAAAGTTGATGAATGTCATGGATAGCATATCAAAGCATGTGGATATGAGTATGATGATTAGGATGTTATTTCAAATAAAGTACCTACTGAGATCCTAAAGTAGAAAGATCTAATAGAGATAGTTAATCCAGATATTGCATCTACTGGTGAAGAAGTTCAAGAACCTGAGAATCAGAATAATCAGAAGACTCCAAGGTATGTGAGATTAAATCATTCAAAAAATTAGATTATTGGTGATAAAAGTAAAGGTGTGATGATTAGGAGAAGTATTTTTGTCGAATAGATATGTTTGATTTTCAATATTGAGCCTAAAGATGTTGTTGAATACTATAAAGATAAGGAATGGATTAAAGCTATGCAAGAAGAGTTGAATCTGATTGAGAAGAACAATACATGGGAACTTGTTCCAAGACCTAAAGACAAGAATGTGATTGGTACTAAATGGGTGTTCCAGAATAAATTGAATGAAGCCGGTGAAGTGGTTAGAAACAAAGAAAGATTGGTATGTAAGGGATATTCACAGATGGAAGGAATTTATTATGAGGATACTTTTTCTTTGGTAGCTAGAATTTAAGCTATTAGATTACTTCTTGCATATCTTGCTTATAAAAATTTCAAGGTATATTAGATGGATGTAAAGTTAGCCTTTTTGAATGGTGATTTGGAAGAGGAAGTCTATATTGAGCAACCAGATGGGTTTTCACTATTAGATGAAGGAGACATGCTATGAAAATTGAAGAAAGAATTGTATGGACTTAAACAAGCCCCTATAGCTTGGTATGCTAGGTTGGATAGGTATTTGATGAAGTTGGGATTCTGTGAAGTAACTGTTGATAGTAATTTATACTTTAAGATTGATAATGATAACATTTTGATTGTTGAAGTTTTTGTTGATGACATTATTTTTGGAGGAGATGATGATTTGAGTAAGAAATTTGCTGATGATATGTAAAAAGAGTTTGAGATGTCTATGATAGATGAGATGAAATTCTTCTTCGGATTGCAAATTACACAGACTAATAAATCTAAGTATGTGAAGAAATTGTTGAAGAAGTTTGGGTTAGCTGATTACAAACCTTTTGAAACTCCTATGGTGACTGGATGCAAGTTTTCTAAGCATGATGAATCTCTAAAAGTTAATCAGACCTTGTATAGATCTATGGCTGGTGGACTACTATACTTGACTCAAACTAGACCAGACATTATGCATGTTGTTTGTCTTTGTACAAGATTTCAAGTTGATCCTAAAGAAAGTCATGTTACTGTTGTGAAGAGGATTTTCAGATACTTGAAAGGGATAGTTGACTGTAGTTTGTGGTATCCAAAGAATGATGATTTTATGTTATGTTCTTATACTGATGTTGATTGGGTAGGTGATGTTGATGACCGAAAGAGCACTACCGATGGAGCATTCCTTTTGGGAAAGAAGTTAGTCTCATGGGAAAGTAAGAAGCAATATGCTATTTCTCTATCTACTATAGAATTTGAATACATTGTTGCTACTAGAAACTGTACTTAGGTAGTTTGTGTTGGGATCCAAGAACATTGAGGGGGGGGTGGATCAGTGTTTTGCCAGAATGATAAATTTTAACCTTATTAACACAATAACTCAATAACTGGTAATCACAAAAGTAGATAACAATAAGTAACAATGTAACCACAGAGATGAACACCATAACACCACAAATTTATACATGGAAAATCTTAAAGAGGAAAAACCACAGTGGGATTGGAGACCCACAATATATATCCATTGATCAGATGAATAAATATTACAATAAGGGGCCTGCACATGTGGGAAGGCTAACAACCTAGAGTGCACTTCTCATCACAAAAGGAGTCTCACTAACTACAGAAAACATCAGACTACAATTTGGAATGAAGATTGAACTGCTAGAATAACATCGCCTATGCCTGAGTACAATTTTGGTTAATCTTAATACCAGAGGTCTTAAACCTCTTACACAAACCCAACTCGATCATCTATGATCAACCAAACCTTCTACATATGATTGCAACTTTATTCACACACAGATAATTGCATAACATCTGTCCATGATCTACAAAGAGATCTTACATCATATTTATACCAAGCCAGGATCTAAACAATTAGGTTGACCACCTAAAAGATAATACAATAAATTTTTTATATAATCCTACAAACCAATGATAATCCAAGTCAGCCTAAGATCGAAACAACATTAACCAGACAATAAATCCAACCGATAATGCGTCAAGAGCATCCACCAAAATGTTACATAAACTGGTCCATAACCTAGCAGAATAAGATAGGATAGGTCTAGTGCTAAATGCAAACACAACCGATCAACTAGAACACAAACAAGATAACCATCAACATCCCGATAACCTTCTAGAAGACGCACCAACACCACTTCCTGGATTCATCAAAAGATCTTCAACAAATATTTGCTAGTAAAACCCTTACTGGTAACCAAAAGGCTTACTAGAACAAATGATAGCTTCAAGATCATTAAATCCTGAACCAACTAAATGTGGCACACGTCTGAATAACATAAATGACCAAACCAAACCAATTCTAGCAATCAAAATATACCAAAGATAAATCTCTTGATCATCATCAAAGTCCAACCACTCTACCGAAACTTGGTAGACAACAAAATGGTTAGTGTTGACATTAATGACAAACATCAATGCCACACAACCAATTCCTTCAAATTACCAACAATCTCCCCCTTTGGCATTGATGGAAACACTAGATGTGAAATCAATCCAAGTGCCAAGAAGTGCCAAACAAGTCTCCTCCAATGGAAGACATTCAACAATCTCCCACAAATGATATATCAATGAAGTTCTGAAATAATTAACTCTATACTAATTAACAATCTATAATCCTTAATCAAACTCCCCCGGTGGAATACAACCAATCTGAAATGTTGTTCCTCCCCCTTTGATTGATATCTCTGTTAGGCTCTGTTTTTCACATGTATATTGCTTCCCCTTTAACATCAATGCTTGAAATTTGACATAAACATCAAAGAAAAATCATAGATCCTCTAAACCACACAACTGACTACTCCCCCTGAGTAGTAACACCAACTCATCAATCTAGAATGAATAATAGTTCTGATAATGCATACCAGACTGATGTCAATCAACATCACTCAAGTCTCTAGTGGAGGGGAAGAGACCCCCAATCTGTCTCTGAAGTATTCAAATGAATCCTTAGGATAAGGTTTAGTGAATATATCTGCAATCTTCTCTTTAGTGTTCACATAAACCAATCTGACTTCATTTGCTTCCACCTTCTCTTTCAAATAGTTATACTTGATTGATATGTGCTTTGTCTTAGAATGAAATATTGGATTCTTTAATAAGTCAATAGCAGTAGAATTATCACAGTGAATAACTACTGGTTTATTATAATCTACCCTTATATCCTTCAGCATTTGCTTCAACTATAGAACTTGTGTACAGCTAGTAGCTATAGCAATATACTCAGCGTCAACAGTAGATAAGGAAGTTCATGACTGTTTCTTGTTGATCCATGAAACAAGTTTCTTTCCAAGAAATAAAACTCCACCGGATGTGCTTTTCCAATCACCTATATCTCTATCCAAATCCACATCTGAATATGCTCATAGTGTAAAGTCATTATCAACCTATTGGTAGACAGATTTGTCATTGTGAATTCTCCTTCAAAATTGACCCTGTTGGCCCAAAGAGCAGTGACAACCATTCCAACAGTTGGAGAGATTGTGGTGAAGCCACAATCTTCCTCTATGTTTGAGAGGGGAATTTCCCTCATATGATGGGGGTATTTGGTATTTTTATGTACTTTTTACTTGAAAGTACAAAAAGGAAGGAAAACACAAAAATTTTGAAAGTAGATAACAGGAACCCCAATGGCAGACATACAAATACACACTAAGATTCCACAAATGATGATAGATACAAAGAGGTTTTAAGACAAAACAATTTTTAACTTGCAATGATGATGAAAGAAGGGTGGCATATCTCAACATACGAAGATGGGTAGCTCTAGCACATCCAAACCAAGATACCAAAGCTTGATTGTGTTCCATTACATCAATAGCATGAAATATAAACATTCCAATAGATGATAGATTTTTGCACATAGACAAAAGATATCACTAATTTGACACATGAAAAATTAGTAATAATAACTCAAGAAGCACATCTAGCGCATATGAGCTAAATGCATCCTTTATTATCTTCATGAAATTATACAATCTCAAGAACTCTTCTATATAAAGTACAAACACAAAATTCATCAAACTACTTCTCTAATCATTTCTCCATAGTCTCTCCTTTGTAAGAGTCTCCCCTTTGTAAAAAAATCCTCTTTTACAAGTGAATTGGCCTTGTATTTATAGGCATCCTGCAATAACTACCTTGATAACCAACTCATAACCACTTTGAATAACCACCTTAGGTAACTACTTTATGTAACTACTTAGATTAACTTCCTAAATAGCCACTTAGGATAACTACCATAATTGAACACGTATAATAACTACCATTTACAAATAAGTTAGGATTTACCTAACTTTTACAAAAATGAGGCCCCTTATCTAACTTTAAGTTACAACAAGTGACATAAATCACTTTTGCAAAAGGCAATTTGAAACCCACTACATTGAAGAAAGAACTTGATGTCGATTTCTGTTGAGGTGGCCTCCATGTCTTCATCTACACCTTTTGTCTTTATAACCATTTCATTATTAACTCCATGCTTACACTATGGAGTGTAGCTACATACTGAAACATCTACACCTTTAGAAACAATGCATTATTGAACTCTAGTCATCTAGTACTGAATTTTGAAATCAAAAATCTTTCCTCCCATTGTGATCTTCATATAGTTAGGTTATTATTCGGTCCACCCTCATTCTAGAACATGAGTCGATACCTCTTGGAGGCACTTTTGTTCAAATAATTCGATGCATGATTCTACATTTTGAATGCTTGTCTACTAGAGAATTTCTAATTGTATTTTGAGTCTTTCATTTTGAATGAACAGGAAGATGATGTGATGCATTATGGAATATGCTTTACATTGTTTAAAATCTCCTAAACTTGTTCAGCACATTTTTATTCTTCACCGATATGCAATAATTATTCTAAGTTTCCATATCGAAGCTATTATAATCGTCCATATTGTCTCTCCTTCCACAATTTTGGATGGATGTCCACACCATGTTCCAAAGCTTAAAGTATCTACAAGCCATGCCAGCAAGACAAGAGAAATGGAGTCTGGATATACACCAATCAACCATGTATGCATGAATGTTTCTAGAGCCTTTTAAACAAATCTATTATATTCATAGTTATCGATGTAGCTGAATAGAATATCGACAAAGATCATAGAATACGGCTTCGAATCCTACAAATTGCACTTAAACATTTCTAAAGCTATTTCAACAAATCCATTGTCTATGAGTATTGCAATCATGGTGTACCATGCTTGACAATATTGCTTTGATGTATTATATCAAATATTTTGCCTGTCATGTTGTATGCTTCCATATTTTGACCAGGGCAATTATATTTGTTGAAAGTGACTAAAGCCTTTGCAATAAAATCCATCTTTTGCCAATACCACAAGCACCGTATTTGATGAAATTTCATTGTCAACCCATATTTAGTTCTGATAATCTTAAGATGACCCAACAGTGCATCATCACTAATACATTTGGAGCTATTTTTCGACGAGCATTTCCGATGAGCTATGGGATTTCTTTTGTTTTGTCAAAAAAAAAATTTCTTTTTTCCAAAAATTACCCCGTGTTTGTTGGAATTTGGATGAAAAAATGATAAACATTTCCGACCGGATATGGGATTTCTTTTTATTTTTTGGATTAATTTTTTTTTCTTTTAAAGTATACCCCGTGTTCGTCGGAATTCGGACGTGTTGAAATTTCACGTCCGCATCTCGATGAACAAGGATTTTACCTGTTGATTCACATATGTTGGTCCGATGATTTTCACAGCCTCTTTATTTCTTCTTACTCATTAGGATAACATAATCTGATGACCTCTCTTCTTTCTGATCATTGAGATTTATCGTGCTAGTCTCATTGGGCATCAGGATAGCTTAAAATATGTTCAGGCGATGAGCATAATTTTCTTGATGTCTTTTCCCTTGGCGTAGCTCCTCCCAATATGTTATGTCTCCTCGGCATAAGCTTTGACCCTTTATCATCGTAACCTTTGCTGATGCATTTTACTTTTGCCAGTGTCCAATGGAATAAGTCTTACCGATAGCATCGTCGACTATCGACAATACAAGATTTCTCCATTGCCGCTAGTGTGCATTCTATTGATGGACTTCATCGATGTATTCTATCTGAGCACATGCTTCTACTTGTGTGTTACCATAGGGTTGTCTTTTGCCAATAGTTTTGATTTCATATTTCACATCGAAATTCTGATGAACACGAGGTATTTTAGAGAAAAAAGTAATTACGTGTCATCATTATACGCGGGCTCAAGGTGCAAAAATTGGGAGGAAGCAATCACAATTGCTGCAGATAGATGCTCGACAACAACTATACAAGAGGTTGGTCCTTTCATTATTTTTCACTTGATTTCTAGTTGTAACTAGCTTTAATTCCTGGTAAATGGCCCCATACAATAGTAGGGCCTTTTCTTTTAGTTTGAATGAATTGGAATTTAATTTGAATGAATTGAAACTTAATTTGAATGAAATGACCGTACAATTCTATGGCCTTTCCTTTTTTTAAGTTGGCTAAATCTTTTAAGTTTACTTTTGGTTTTTGCATTTATCTAAAAAAATTCTATAAAAAGAGGTTCCTAGTGCCTCCCTTTATAATAGTAGGGGCATGAGATTGTATTATGTCTATATTCCTATAGTAAGAACAAATTGCATGAGATTGTATTCTATCTGTATTCCTATAGCAAGAATACATGGGCATATCCCTTGCACAAATGGTGAACTGTCTAGATCATTTGTATTCCTATAGCAAGAATAGGAACAATAAGAAGGGGGGGAGCCCAGGCGGAGGGCTGAGAAGTGGGGAGCTAGGGCATATAGGTGGGTAACCTCTATAGCTTCTTCCGCAGTCGTCCCCTCACTATGTAGGGATGAAAAAGTCAGGTGATTTGGAGCTGCCCCTACTGGGGCCTCAGTTCCCCACTACATGAATCCTGAGTTATTCTGTTAATAAAATTGCAACCAAATTATGAGCTCGAATTCCCTTGCCGAATAGTAGGGCGTTAACAACTAGTAATCAAATTGTGACCAAATTATTAGCTCGAATTAGCTTGAATTCCCTTGTCGAATAGTAATCAACTACCATTTCTTGTGTTTCCTCATCCATATCATCTATATGTTGTCCTGCATCTTCACAATATACATCCTCGGCCATTTTTTTGGCTAGTTCATATGACTCCGGATGAATTCTAGTATCATCCAATGGATCCATAACATGGTTCCTAGAAGTTGCTTGCTTGGTCCCTCTAACCCTTAAAAAACCAGCAACATTTATAAAAACAAGTTGCTTCATAGGTTATAGAGGGGTCAACAATTCTCTGCAACTATAAACCCTTCCAAACCTCAAAATAGCCCTTTGTATGGAAGCAACTTTATATATGATTATTTAGGACTCTACAGGCAGTTGCTTGTACAATTTTCCCCACTGAAAGGGTCTCTTCATTTTCTCCAGTTTGTAGATAAAATCCCTCATCTTGGGATGGCTCTTTATATGGTGTTCATCAATCCTTAAATCCATGTACCAATTCAATCTTTATGTCAGCAAGAGTTTCCCGCTTTTTATTGGATGTTCGTTGTTCCACACTTCTACCATATTCATCAATATCAAGGGCCTTTAATACATGGGGATATTTTTTGACATGCTCAACTGCCTTTACTTGTGTTTCCTCATCCATATCATCTATATCCTGTCCTGCATCTTCACAAAATATACATCCTCATCCATTTTCTTGACTAGTTGATATGACTCTGGATGAATTCTAGTATCATCCAATGGATCTATAACATGGTTCATAGAAGCTACTTTCTCAGTCCTTCTAACCCTTAAAAAACTAGTAGCATTTATAAAGACAAGTCGCTTCATATCTTCTAGAGGGGTCGACAATTCTCTGTGACTATAAACCTTTCCAGTCCTCAAAATAGCCCTTTATATGGAAGCAACTTTAATACGATTATTTAGGACTCTATGGGAAATTGCTTGTATAATTTTCCCCACTAAAATGGTCTCTTCATTTTCTTTAGTTAGCAGATAAAATTCCTCATCCTGGGATGGCTCTTTATATGGTGTTCACCAATCCTTAAATCCATGTACCAATTCAATCTTTATGTCAGCAAGAGTTTCCCACTTTTTATTGGATGTCCGTTGTTCCACATTTCTAGTATATTTGTCAATATCAAGGGCCTTCAACACATGGGGATATTTTTTGATATGTTCAACTACCATTTCTTGTGTTTCCTCATCCATATCATACATATCATGTTCTGCATCTTCACAATATACATCCTTAGCCATTTTATTGGCTAGTTCATATGAGTCTGGATGAATTCTAGTATCATCCAATGGATCCATAACATGGTTCCCAAAATTTTCTTTCCCAGTCCCTCTAACCCTTAAAAAACTAGCAGCATTTAAAGACAAGTTGCTTCATAGCTTCTAGAGGGGTCAACAATTCTCTGCGACTGTAAACCCTTCCAGCCCTCAAAATAGCCCTTTGTATGGAAGCAACATTTCTATGATTATTTAAGACTCTACGGGCAGTTGCTTGTACAATTTTCCCCACTGAAAGGGTCTATTCATTTTCTCCAGTTAGCAGATAAATTTTCTCATCTTGGGATGGCTCTTTATATGGTGTTCACCAATTCTTAAATCCATGTACCAATTCAGTCTTTATGTTAGCAAGATTTTTTCGCTTTTTATTGGATGTTTGTTCTTCCACACTTCTAGCATATTCATCAATATCAAGGGCCTTTAACACATGGGGATATTTTCAGACCTATAAGCTTATGCAACTCTCTCTACAAGATTATCTCTAAGGTCCTTACCTCTAGAATTCTCAACTTTCTTCCTTCCATTATTTCACCTCAGCAAAGTGGTTTTGTCCCGGGGAGGCAAATTTTGGACTCTATCATCTCTGTTCATGAAAACATCCATTCTCTGGCCTTTTCTAAAAATGAAGGTTTTCTTCTAAAGCTTGACCTTTCTAAAGCCTATGATAGAGTGGATTGGAATTTTATGATGGATGTTCTTTTAGCTTTTGGTTTTAATCGTAGGAGTGTTGGACTTATCATGCAACTTGTTTCTTTGGCCACTTTCTCTATGCTAATGAATGGCTCCCCCTCTCCTTTCTTTAAAGCCTCAAGAGGTCTCAGGCAAGGGGACCCCCTATCTCATGTGATCTTTATCATTATGGCGGAATGTTTGGGGAGATGTATTGGAAAGTTGGTTGAGAAAAGGGAGTTTTGTGGTTTGAAACCTTCTTCGGCAGATCAAATATGCTCTCATCAATAGTTTGTTGATGATTCTATAATAATGGGAAAAGCCACTGTGAAGGATGCTAGAAGACTAAAAAAAGATTTGGATATCTATGGAGAGGCTACTGGTCAGCTTATAAACTGGTCTAAAAGCTTTGTTTATTTTATCAACACCCCGGAGAGAAGGAGGATTAAAATTAGTAACATTTTGGGTGGCCAAATTGGTAGCTTGTCTGCCTCCTATTTGGGGCTCCCTTTAGGTCAGGCTCCTCGGGATACCTTTTGGGGAGCCTTGGTGGATAAATTCCATTAAAAGCTATCTAGATGGAAGGGAGCTCTACTTAGTCAAGCTGGTAAGGTTCAAATGCTAAAAACCACTCTTCAAAGTATCCCTCTCTATGCCATCAGTCTGTTCAGGATTCCTACTAAGTATGCTGAGGCCATTCAAAAAATACAGAGATCCTTTTTATGGACGGGGGTTGAGGAGAAGAAGAGAATGAACTTAATTGCTTGGGAGAAGGTCTGTAAGCCTAGGAATAAAGGCGGTCTGGGCCTTAGAAGAATAAGAGACATAAATGAATACCTTATGGCTAAGCAGATTTGGAGAGGATATAGAAATCAAGGAGAGTGGAAAAAAATATGGGACAACAAATATAAAAGACAATGTCCAAATTTTCAAAGTTTCCTCAAAGTGGAGATTATCCCAATTGGATCCAATATTTGGAAAAATATCTCTAGGACTAGAGACTTAATTATCAAAGGTACAAAATGGAAGTTGGGGAAAGGGAATCTTATTCAGTTCTGGGAGGATCCTTGGCTTATGGAGACCCCTTTAAATGAAAACCTTGAGTGGAACAGATATCAAAACCAATGCAAGGAAAGATTTGGAACCAAGGTGGAGGATTATTGGAAAGATGGACAGTGGAAGGACTTATCTCAAGTGGATCAATCTTTGGGTAGTTTGAAAAAAGTCATGAACTCAATGGTGAGGATTGAAGAAGAAGACCAGTTAATTTGGAAACTCACTGCTAGTGGTACTTTTACTGTGGCATCTCTTTATCATCAATAGTACAACAACATGGAAAGTCCTTGCTAGGCTAAAGCATGAATGAAAGGCCTTACCCCCAAGATCAACATTTTCTTTTGGATAGCCCTCCAAGACAAAATTCTAACTACAGAGAATATAAAAAAAAGAGGTATCTGTCATGCCCAAAATTTAGGGCAAAAACGGAACGGTTTTTTTTTAAAATACTAATTAATTAACAAGTTCGCTCACACGACAAGCGTTAATGAAATTTCCATAATTATAATTGAGCTAATTTTGAAACGAACCAAGCATCGGTAATTTGTTTAATTCTAAATTGCGGAAAAACTAACTGGTTTAATTTTATCTCCACGAGATACCTAGTCATTAGGTTTATTAAATCAATCAAGCTAAAGGAATAGGAGGGGAATAATTAATTTAATATCCAATATGACTATATAGTCTAATCAACCTTTTTTTTTTAATTTCTCTTTATTACTTACTCCAAATTTTAACCAGAATTATATAAATATATATATATATACATATATATATATATTTATAATTAAATACTTACTTCAAATTATGACCAGAATTATATATATATATATATATATATATATATATATATATATATTTATATATATATATATATTTACATATATTTTATATATTTTAATTCTTTTTCAAAAGCACAATAACTTTCTAAATATTAATCAATATTTCTCCAACCCTATTTAGGGTTCTATTTTCTTATATATATATTTACAATTCTAATTATCATATCATTTTTAAATTCCTTTGCCCTAGCCCCACCCAGGCTAGGGTTTAATCCATTTTTTTTTTTAACAAATTTTTTTTTTGCTGGGCCAAAACCCCAAGGCGACCATGATTTCTGTGCAGGTTACGGAAGTGGAGGTGGGGAGAGCCGTGGCGCCACTGTGTGGGCGCACAGTGGGCGCCGTGGCACCACTGTGTGTCCACACAGTGGGCGCCGCTAGCGGCTCCCCCACTGTGTGGCCACATAGTGGCGGCCGCGGCCGTCCACTGTGTGTCCACACAGTGGGAGCCGAAGCGGCTCCACTGTGTGTGCACACAGTGGGCGCCACACGGCCCTCACTGTGCGTACACACAGTGGGGTCCGCGTGGACCCAAAAACAATTCCCCTTTTTTTTTTTTTTAAATATATTATATATAAATATATATATATATATATATATATTTATATATATATATATATTTATATATATATATATATATTTATATATATATATATTTATATTTATATAAATTTATAATCATAGTTAAAAGGGTGAAAATATTCCAATATATATATATATATATATATATTTAAAAAGATTTACATGCAACAATTTTAAATTAATATAACAAAGGAAAAGCATTAAGTTAATTCAGAAACATATATATATATATATATATATATATATATATATATATATATATATATATATATATATATATATATATATATATATATATATATATATATATATATGATAAGTGTTTTTTAAACAACACTAACTAAAAATACAATTTAGAAATACATTTTAAGAAATACAATATACTTCTCTAGAATAAAAAGATTCATTGATTTTTCCTCTAATAAAATATTACATAAAACATCTTTTTTCTTTAAAATACTTAAGATCTTTCAGCATAAATAAACTCCTATTTTGCCACAAGTAAAATATAGATAAAATTTAAATGAAATCTATTCCTTTTTTTCCATAATATAAAGAGGCTTTTGCATGCAACTCAAAATAACTTTTCTTTTACTAAAAACCAGAAGTAGAAATAAAACAAGCTTTTTTTTTTTTTTTAACAACTCTAAGATATTCTACCAATTTACAGGATGTTTCTTTGTATAGCCATAACAATAAAACTTCAAGTCTATTTTCAAGAATTACAACTTGCTTCTCTTTTCTATGAATGAGGCATACTTCTATAACAAATTTAAACAAATATCTGCAACTGAATTTAAGTATCTTCAATAATAATCTTCTGTGTCTTTTTCATGATTCCTATTCTCTTTTCTCCTGACTTTCTTGCATAATAGAAAACACAAATATGACCACGGAGTGGTCACCTCCCAGCCTAGGCTAACTGGTAGCCACCCCGAGCTCGAGGAACCAATTCGTAGACGGGTAACAAACAGGCAAACACATAGAAAGCAAATGCATACAAATTTTCCAGACACATTCCCAACTTGGCTTTCACAACACCACACTTTGGTGATGAACATTTTCAAAAGGTGGTAGTGGTCCAATACCCTGAGGAGAACTGCAAGTATGAAATAAACAAGAAGCCACCTCATGGCACAATAATAATATCAAGAATCTCAACCGCTTATCCCCTATGCCCCCCAAAGGCATTCTAGCCTTATATCCCTCCTTATGACCACCATTGCACAAACAGGCCATGCAGCAAGGGTCACACAAAGATCCCTTGTGATCGCTCTCAAAGAGAGTCTCTCACTTGAGGGTTTGTCACTGCTACCACCCTCAAGATCCTCTTCTCTCCCAAGAGTAAGAGGTCTTGAGAAAACTCCCAAAACACAAACAATTCATAAAGCAAAAATACCAAAAGATTTTCTAACATAAATTTTCAAGAACACAGATTTCTTACACCAACAAACTTCCAGACATAAACAAGAAGAAGACATTTAAAAAGAATAACTGAAACCAACCTTAATCTGCCCAAAGGTATTATGATATTTGATGAAGAGCTGCCCAATCCACGAATCTCTTTCCTTCTACCCTTAATCAATTTTTCTATTCCATCCCATTATTTTCTTTTCAAATTTACTTCTGTCTCCAAAAATGGAGAGTGGGTGATTACCCTCCAATTCTCAAAAATCTTGCTTAAGAAGCTCACTCTTAGAGTTCTCACAGGTTTCTAAAAACCAAAAAGGAAAGAAAGCAAAAATGCAAAAAGACTCTCATTCCAAAAGGAAAAATCTTGATTAGATTTAACTTCTAATTTTCAATTTTCGCTCAACTAAAAAAAGCCAATTTTTAACTCGTTAAAAAGATCATTATAAAGTAGAAACTTGCCTAAAATTACCCCTAACCCCTAGGTATACCTTATGGGCTTTAGGAAACCCTATTAAACTACTCCTGGGTGTTCATTTAACCCATTTTAAACCCCTCTGAAGTTTATTTTCGGGTCAAACATAAGTTGACCACCCCAAATATTATATTCCCAAAGTATTTATGACAACACATTATTTTATTTAAGAAAAACTATAATTAAACACTTTCCCACCAAGAGACAAAATAAAACATTTAAATTTAAATCCACACATATCAAGTGACACAAATAAAACATTTTTACAAAAATAAAACATGAAATTGTCTCGTGTGGTTTTTTACACAATAAATTTAAATAACACTTAACACTCATGCAGCATATACTGTTACAAATAAAATACAACACAAACGGGGTGTTGTCTCTCCAAATAGACAAACCCTGGCTTACGAACATATATAAGTCTAGGTTTGATTCTCCGTAATTTTCCATGGTCACATGGTAAATTTCCTGCGCATCTCAATTTACGCATTAGTACTTCCAAATATCCATATATAATATAATTCAATAATATAACAATACACATCATTACTTGCATACAATTTTCATCTGCACAGATTGAATACATCTTTTATCAAGCAGTTTCACATAAGCAATTTCATCCCAATTCACATAAACTAAACATACATCATAGTTCTATATTCAGAGTAAAGTCTTGCAAATTCAATAACGACATCTATCATTGCAATATCATCCTATCTAACAATCATGTAGTGTTCTATCTCATAAAGCATGTAAGTAAATCATCAAATCATAGCAATGTTATCCAAATCCTGAAATCATATAAGTTCGAAGTCTCAAAATGCATCAAAATAAAGTATCCATAATAGTCTAAATGCAAAATCCACTGAATGTCAGACTGAGTCAAGGTGAGGCCTCACATCCTCCCCCTCTAGGCATGAACTTCCTCCTAGAGTTCATCAAAGAGGTGGGGGTACTCCAATCTCATACGTGCTGCGTCCTCCCATGAAGTCGTAACCTCATCATAACAATCCCACTGGACCCTAACCTGGTCCAGCTCTCGACCTCGAAGGGACAACGTCCGGCATGCCAAAATGCGAATGGGCTCCAAAGGTAGCTGATCGTCCTACTCCACCTGCAAGGCATCGCAATCTAAAATGTGAGACTCATCATAGATATATTTTCTTAAAACTAAAACATGAAACACATCGTGGATGCATGACAGGCTAGGTGGCAAAGCTAAACGGTAGGCAACTGGGCCTATCCTCTCCAGAATCTCAAAAGGTCCTACAAAGCGAGGTGCGAGCTTAGAACCCTTTCCGTAATGGATTGGACTCTTATGCGGTCGCACTCTCAAGAAAACTCTGTCTCCAACCAGATAGCTACAATCTATCCTCTTTGCATCGGCACATTTCTTCTGTCTATCCTGAGCCTCCCTGAGACGCTGCCTAATCAAATCCACCTGCTACTCCATATCCCGAACTAACTCAGGACCAATAGCTACTCTATCCTCTATGCAATCCCAACTCAAGGGCATCCTGCAAGGCCTGCCGTATAATGCTTGGTAGGGTGGCATCCCCAAAGAAGTGTGATGCCCATTGTTATAGGCAAACTCCACTAAGGGAAGATACTCCTCCCACTGGGTCTCATGATCCATGACGTACATACGAAGCATATCCTCTAACACCTGATTGACCCTCTCTGTCTGACCATCTGTCTCCGGATGATAGGCTATACTGAAATTGAGCTTAGTGCCCATAGCTGCCTATAATGACTTCCAAAAGGAAGAAGTGAAAAGAGAATCCCTGTCAGATATAATCTTGCGGGGTATGCCATGAAGCCTAACAATGTCTCGCAAGAACACCTGTGCTACTGCTGGAGCTGTGAATGTAGTACGAACTGGTGAAAAGTGAGCTACTTTGGTCAACTTGTCAACTGTCACCAAGATAGCATCATGGCGATGAGAAGACATAGGGAGACCAATGATGAAATCCATGGATATAGTATCCCACTTCCACTCTGGTATAGCATGAGACTGAAACAACCCACCTGGATGACGGTGCTTCGCCTTTACCCTCTGACACTCAAGACATCGAGCTACTATCTCAGCAATGAGCTGCCGCATTTCCGGCCAATGATACAACTGCCTCAAGTCAGCATGCAACTTCTTAACCTCGGGATGCGCTGCATAAGGAGCTCTATGAGCCTCCGTGACAATGAACTCTCGCAACCCTCTGGAGGAAGGTACATAAATGCGCCCTCTGTGGCGTAACAGTCCATCGGACTCCAAAGAATAATCCACATATTTCCCTTCTAGAGTAACCTGAGAACGTAATACCTGACAAACCTCTGCATACCATCCATCCTCTGACAAGTGCCGAAGTATATGGTCTCTCAAGTCTGTGCCCATGGATATGGTGTAAACCTCATGACGTCTCCTACTCAAGGCATCTGCAACTACATTTTCCTTTCCTTTGATGTAGTGAACATCAAAATCATATTTGCACAAGAACTCCATCCATCTCCTCTGATGTGCATTAAGGTTCGGCTGAGTAAAGATGTACTAAAGACTCTGATGGTCTGAATGCAACTCAAAGTGATGACCTAAAAGGAAGTGTCTCCACCTCACAAGTGCATGCACTACTGCTGCGAGCTCAAGGTCGTGAGTGGGATAATTAAGTTCATGAGTCTTAAGTTTCCTAGACTCGAAAGCTATGGCCCTACCATCCTGCATAAGAACTGCCCCTAAACCCTCTAGGGAAGCATCTGTACAAACCATGAAGTCAGCTGTAGGGTCTGGTACAACAAGGATAGGAGTGCTAGTAAGTGCCTTCTTGAGTTCCTGAAAGGCCTTCTCGCACTTCTCTGTCCACTCAAATTTCTTCCCTTTACGCTGAAGAGAAGTAATAGGGTGTGCGACTCTGGAGAATCCCTCGACAAAACATCGGTAATACCCTGCTAAACCCATGAAACTCCTGACCTCTGTCACACTGGTAGGTGTTGGCCAATCCATAATAGCCCTAATCTTTGATGGGTCAACTGAGATCCCATCACCGGAAATAACGTGTCCAAGGTACTTGACCTCAGATCGAAAGAAAGCACACTTCGATAGGCTGCCAAACAACTGGTTATCCCGCAAACACTGCAATACCTGTTTCAGGTGCTCCTCATGCTCCTCATTTCGAGAATATATCAGTATATCATCGAGGAACACAATAACAAAATGGTCCAGAAAGGTACGGAACACCCCATTCATGAGGCTCATAAAAACTGCCGGGGCATTCGTAAGTCCAAAGGGGACTACGGTGAACTCATAGTGACCATATCTAGTGCGAAATGCGGTCTTGTGGATATCACTTTCTACTATTCTCAACTGATGGTATCCTGACTTTAGATCTATTTTGGAAAAGACTTTGGCACCCTGAAGCTGGTCAAATAAATCATCAATTCTGGGCAAAGGATATCGGTTCTTAATGGTTACTTTATTTAGCTGCCGATAATCCATGCACAATCGGAGAGATCCATCCTTCTTCTTAACGAAGATGACTAGTGCACCCCACGGGGATACGCTAGGATGGATATGACCCTTCTCAAGAAGTTCCTCGAGCTGAATTTTAAGTTCATTAAGCTCATTTGTGGTCATTCTATAAGGTGCTCTGGAAACTGGCTCGGCTCCTGGTACTAGGTCTATATGAAAATCAATCTCTCTGCGGGGAGGCATTCCCGGTAACTCTGAAGGAAATACATCTGAATATCCCTTAAGGATAGGATGGTCATCGAGCGATGTTTCTTTTTCCTCCTCTTCCCCTCTGTCACTGATCGTGATAGCAAAAAGTTGACATCCCTTCCGCATGCTCCACTTAAGCTGCATTGCAGAGATCATATGAAGAGACACGAGCCTTTGAATCCCGGTGATAACTATGGGCAAACCATGATCATCCTCACACTCGATCCTTTTCAGGCGGCAATCCATCTTGGCTTTGTGGGCATAAAGCCAATCCATGCCAAGTACGATTCGGTAAGATCCAAGTGGAGTCACTCTAAGGTCTACTAAAGTGGCTGCCTTGCCAATCTGTAGCTGACATGCCCTAACCTCTGATTCCACTGACACTCTAGCCCCTGAAGCTAATTCCACTTCCCAACTGACATCTTGCCTAGTTGCCACTAGCCCGCAACGCTCCACAACCGATGGAGATATAAAGGAGTCAGTAGCTCCCGAATCAAACAAAATAGATACATTGTTACCTTTGATTATACCTATGGATTCGATAACCATGGCCTGATGCTCAGCCTGGCAATTGTCAACTGCTGCGAATACTCTATGGGACCTGCCCATATCACCAACTGTCGGCTCTGAAGCGGCCATCCGCTGACTCCCTGCTACCTGTCCCTGAGGGCAATCCCTCACCACATGCCCCATGGCTGCACATGTAAAGCAAGCACCCCGTGCCTGGAAATGGGCACCCTGAGGCCTAGAGAAGGCCTGACCTCCTGTCCTACTGGATCCGCTGTACCCACCCCTGGAGGACTACTGAGTCCTCGTCGGCTGTGTGTACTGCCCTTGTGCTCTCTGATCACGTTTCTATCCCTGAGTCTGCCACTGTTTGGGCTTGGAGCCCTACTGATACTGTGGAGGCTTCTGCCTCTGGTTCTGTGGTGTCTGTTGTGGAGGAGGGGGTTTGGAGAACCCCTGAGAATCTCGGTTGTTCCCTTTCCAATGTGGTTTCTGGAATCCATAAGTCTGAGGTTCAGGATTTCAGTTCTGAAACCGATCCCTATTGTCTTGTGGTCTAACCTGAATTTCCTCGGCAATCAGTGCCTTCTCTACAGCAACCCGAAGGCTCTTTGGGGCGGACATCCTAACAAGCCCGGCTATACCGGCATTTAATCCCCTGATGAAGCGGTTTACAAGAAGTTTCTCATCCTTTAGATAATCTACATATGGCAACAACTCAAAGAATTTACTCTCATACTGGGTTACTGACAAGCCTTTTTGTTGGAGATCATGAAATTCATCTATACGACGCTGCCTAAAGTGTTCTGATAGGTACCTCTCACGGAACCTCTCTATGAATATCTCCCAAGTGAGTGTATCAGGAACTAATCCGCATTTGTACTCTTCCTGTCTCCACCAAGTGGAGGCTGTCCCTCTCAGAAGATGAACTGCAACACGTGCTTTCAAGTTGCTCTCATAAGAACGCAACGCAAAACACCTCTCAAGACTCAAAAGCCATGCCTCGGCCTCTACTCCATCTGTAGAACCTCCGAAGGATGGTGGTTGGAGGCGTGTGACCTCCCTGATGAGATCCCCTGGATTTCGATGACCTCTCTCAAAATAAACTGGTTCCACCGATGGAGGTGGTCCTGGCATATGCACTGACTCTGGCTCATTTCCACCTTGACTCTCTACAGGAATCGGAGCTGGGCTCCTGCTTTGCTCCCTATCAATAGATCTATGACTCCCAGAGTCATGACTCCTAACCTGAGGGTTCTTTGCTGGGATCCTTTCCTGAACAATGCCAATAAGATTCTGAATGGCTGCTAAGAGGTCTCGGTTAGGTTCATTTGGCTGTTCGGGAGGTGCTTCTGGGTTCTCCTCTAGAACCGATGCCTCCCTCTCTACCTCATCGCATGCTATGCGCACACGTTTAGGACCCCGTCCGTGCTTGCGAGCTTGTCGCGTCATCGGAGGCATCCTAAGAGGAAATAAGGCAAGACAATTAATTTATTTCTTTTAGAATAAATTCAATTAAATTCAAAAAATCAATTTAACAAAATAATTTTAAATATTCTAAGGTGAAACGTAAGTGAGTAAGGTTCCTAGTGTGGAAACCTCGCTCTGATACCAAAATGTGTCATGCCCAAAATTTAGGGCAAAAACGGAACGATTTTTTTTTAAAATACTAATTAATTAACAAGTTCACTCACACGACAAGCGTTAATGAAATTTCCATAATTATAATCGAGCTAATTCTGAAACGAACCAAGCATCGGTAATTTGTTTAATTCTAAATTGCGGAAAAACTAACTCGTTTAATTTTATCTCCACGAGATACCTAGTCATTAGGTTTATTAAATCAATCAAGCTAAAGGAATAGGAGGGGAATAATTAATTTAATATCCAATATGACTATATAGTCTAATCAACCTTTTTTTTTAAATTTCTCTTTATTACTTACTCCAAATTTTAACCAGAATTATATAAATATATATATATATATATTTATAATTAAATACTTACTTCAAATTATGACCAAAATTTTATATATATATATATATATATATATATATATATATATATATATATATATATATATATATATATTTTAATTCTTTTTCAAAAGCACAATAACTTTCTAAATATTAATCAATATTTCTCCAACCCTATTTAGGGTTCTATTTTCTTATATATATATTTACAATTCTAATTATCATATCATTTTTAAATTCCTTTGCCCTAGCCCCACCCGGGCTAGGGTTTAATCCATATATTTTTTTAACAGAGAATCTTTTTGTTGGGCCAAAACCCCAAGGCGACCATGATTTTTGTGCAGGTTACGGAAGTGGAGGTGGGGAGAGCCGTGGTGCCACTGTGTGGGCGCACAGTGGGCGCCGCGGCACCACTGTGCGTCCACACAGTGGGCGCCGCTAGCGGCTCCCCCACTGTGTGGCCACACAGTGGCGGCCGCGGCCATCCACTGTGTGTCCACACAGTGGGGGCCGAAGCAGCTCCACTGTGTGTGCACACAGTGGGCGCCGTGCGGCCCTCACTATGCGTACACACAGTGGGCTCCGCGTGGACCCAAAAACAACTCCCCTTTTTTTTTTTTTAATTTATTTAAAAAATATATATATTATATATATATATATATATTTATATTTATATAAATTTATAATCATAGTTAAAAGGGTGAAAATATTCCTATATATATATATATATATTTAAAAAGATTTACATGCAACAATTTTAAATTAATATAACAAAGGAAAAGCATTAAGTTAATTCAGAAACATATATATATATATATAAGTGTTTTTTAAACAACACTAACTAAAAATACAATTTAGAAATACATTTTAAGAAATACAATATACTTCTCTAGAATAAAAAGATTCATTGATTTTTCCTCTAATAAAATATTACATAAAACATCTTTTTTCTTTAAAATACTTAAGATCTTTCAGCATAAATAAACTCCTATTTTGCCACAAGTAAAATATAGATAAAATTTAAATGAAATCTATTCCTTTTTTTTCCATAATACAAAGAGGCTTTTGCATGCAACTCAAAATAACTTTTCTTTTACTAAAAACTAGAAGTAGAAATAAAACAAGCTTTTTTTTTTTTTTTTTACAACTCTAAGATATTCTACCAATTTACAAGATGTTTCTTTGTATAGCCACAACAATAAAACTTCAAGTCTATTTTCAAGAATTACAACTTGCTTCTCTTTTCTATGAATGAGGCATACTTTTATAACAAATTTAAATAAATATCTGCAATTGAATTTAAGTATCTTCAATAATAATCTTCTGTGTCTTTTTCATGATTCCTATTCTCTTTTCTCCTGACTTTCCTGCATAATAGAAAACACAAATATGACCACGGAGTGGTCACCTCCCAGCCTAGGCTAACTGGTAGCCACCCCCGAGCTCAGAGAACCAATTCCTAGACGGGTAACAAACAGGCAAACACATAGAAAGCAAATGCATACAGATTTTCCAGACACATTCCCAACTTGGCTTTCACAGCACCACACTTTGGTGATGAACATTTTCAAAGGGTGGTAGTGGTCCAATACCCTGAGGAGAACTGCGAGTATGAAATAAACAAGAAGCCACCTCATGGCATAATAATAATATCAAGAATCTCAACCCCTTATCCCTTATGCCCCCCAAAGGCATTCTAGCCTTATATCCCTCCTTATGACCCCCATTGCACAAACAGGCCATGCGGCAAGGGTCACACAAAGATCCCTTGTGATCGCTCTCAAAGAGAGTCTCTCACTCGAGGGTTTGTCACTACTACCACCCTCAAGATCCTTTTCTCTCCCAAGAGTAAGAGGTCTTGAGAAAACTCCCAAAACACAAACAAATCATAAAGCAAAAATACCAAAAGATTTTCTAACATAAATTTTCAAGAACACAGATTTCTTACACCAACAAACTTCTAGACATAAACAAGAAGAAGACATTTAAAAAGAATAACTGAAACCAACCTTAATCTGCCCAAAGGTATTATGATATTTGATGAAGAGCTGTCCAATCCACGAATCTCTTTCCTTCTACCCTTAATCAATTTTTCTATTCCATCCCATTATTTTCTTTTCAAATTTACTTCTGTCTCCAAAAATGGAGAGTGGGTGATTACCCTCCAATTCTCAAAAATCTTGCTTAAGAAGCTCACTCTCAGAGTTCTCACAGGTTTCTAAAAACCAAAAAGGAAAGAAAGCAAAAATGCAAAAAGACTCTCATTCCAAAAGGAAAAATATTGATTAGATTTAACTTCTAATTTTCAATTTTCGCTCAACTCAAAAAAGCCAATTTTTAAAGCGTTAAAAAGATCATTATAAAGTAGAAACTTGCCTAAAATTACCCCTAACCCCTGGGTATACCTTATGGGATTTAGGAAACCCTATTAAACTACCCCTGGGTGTTCATTTAACCCATTTTAAACCCCTCTGAAGTTTATTTTCGGGTCAAACATAAGTTGACCACCCCAAATATTATATTCCCAAAGTATTTATGACAACACATTATTTTATTTAAGAAAAACTATAATTAAACACTTTCCCACCAAGAGACAAAATAAAACATTTAAATTTAAATCCACACATGTCAAGTGACACAAATAAAACATTTTTACAAAAATAAAACATGAAGTTGTCTCTTGTGGTTTTTTACACAATAAATTTAAATAACACTTAACACTCATGCAGCATATACTGTTACGAATAAAATACAACACAAACGGGGTGTTGTCTCTCCAAATAGACAAACCCTGGCTTACGAACATACATAAGTCTAGGTTTGATTCTCCGTAATTTTCCATGGTCACATGGTAAATTTCCTGCGCATCTCAATTTACACATTAGTACTTCCAAATATCCATATATAATATAATTCAATAATATAACAATAGACATCATTACTTGCATACAATTTTCATCTGCACAGATTGAATACATCTTTTATCAAGCAGTTTCAAATAAGCAATTTCATCCCAATTCACATAAACTAAACATACATCATAGTTCTATATTCAGAGTGAAGTCTTGCAAATTCAATAACGACATCTATCATTGCAATATCATCCTATCTAACAATCATCTAGTGTTCTATCTCATAAAGCATGTAAGTAAATCATCAAATCATAGCAATGTTATCCAAATCTTGAAATCATATAAGTTCTAAGTCTCAAAATGCATCAAAATAAAGTATCCATAATAGTCTAAATGCAAAATCCACTGAATGTCAGACTGAGTCGAGGTGAGGCCTCACAGTATCAGTATACCAAGTTTCTGTACACTTTGTAAGCAAAATGAGGAGACAATAAATCATATTCTCTGTCATTGCCCCTTCTCAGCTGATGTTTGGGGAAGTTGCCTGGATCAATTCAATATCAGTTGGAGCTTCCCCAACTAGATTCAAGAGATTTTCAAGTCATGGCATCATCCTTCAAAAAATAGAACTACTACCTTTCTATGGAGAATTTCTTTACCACACATGTGCTGGGGTATATGGAAAGAGAGAAATGACAGGATTTTCAGAGAAAAGTACACTAAGGCTAACATTGTGTTTGAAAAAATAAGAAGAAGAATAGTGGAAAATATGAATATTATAGGTGGTATTGATAATCCTAACACTAAGGAGGATCAATTTGTCTATAAAAAATGGAGATTAAAAGCTCAAGAGAGTATCTAGAGCAACCCTAGAGAGGGAGTGATATGGACCAGCCCACCTAGGGGATGGATGAAAATCAATTTTGATGGGGCCTCTAAGGGAAACCCGAGGGTTGCAGGATGTGGAGTGGTCCTAAGGGATGAATGGGGAATATGTAAAATCATAAAATATATTCCTATAGGAAAATAGTCCAACCATGTTGCCGAAGCCATGGCAGCTTATCATGGGATCATCCTTGCCAAAGAAGCCAAATGCACTAAAGTTTGGTGTGAAGGAGACTCCTTAAACATTATCAATTGTTTAAATATGAAATTCCCGCCGTCATGGTTGATTAGTAATGCTATTAAAGCAACAAGGAAAATCAGCGAAGAGTTTGAAATGTGTGTTTTTACACATGTTTATAGGGAGGCCAACTCATGTGCTGATTGGGCAGCCAACCTAGCTTGCCAATCAGAAAACATCATCACTAATTATGGTAAAAAGGAGATTGCAAGTGAAATGAAATCCTTACTCAATCAGGACTGAAGCTATACAAGGAAACGTGGCACTTTTAATCATTATTTCTAATGACCTTTCCACCTTTTTTGTTGCAGTGCTTGTTTGAAGATAATGAGCTATTAAATAGGTGTCATATCATCATTATTTGGCACGGATTATGGGCACTCTTATAGAATAACCACAGAAATCAAAGGAAAAGTTATCAAACTGAGAGAAGGTTTTGCAAGGAAGGTGCTGGAAAAATGGGAGGAAACAAGAAGAGATTTGAACCTACTTCATGCACTGAATGGAGAAAGAATGAAGAAGTATGGAGTATCCTTTAGCAAGGGGCTCAATGTTTTCATGGAACGACTGAATGAGAAGGATCCCACAATTACCAGCTACTTCATTAAGAACTAGAAAAATGGAAAAGTTCTGATTGGATCACATATGATGAATGTAGGCAAAGAAGTTATCGCTGAGGCCATGGGGATGACTACCGAGGGTATGAAATTTTACAGGGATAGAGGGATATCAGATAAGGCTGCAGACAAGTTTCTTGTTACAGATGGTGAGAGAAGAAAGATGATCAAAATTGACAACTCCTACCACTCCCCGAAGAGAATTTTCAGGCCATGGAGGTTTGTCTTATTTGCCTCTATTAAATATACTACCTTAGATGGTAGGTTTACCAGGGCTTATGGGCATCACTTTGTCCTTCTTAACCATTTTTGTCATGGTGAAAGGGTTAGCCTTCCCTCTTACCTGGCATGTTCAATGGATCATACTATAAAGGAGATCCAGAAGGACCCTAAAGGTGATCATTCCCTCCACCAGGGGCTCATGGTCCTGGTTTACAAAATGCTAAAGGGGAAGTGCATTGAAAAGCCTATTAAAGGCAAAAATGCCAGAGATGAGACTATGGAAAGTAAGGATAGTGGTTTCAACTTTGATTCTGAGATCGAGGGAGAGTTAGAAGAAACTAGCAAAAAAGGGAGGATTAGGGCTAAGAAGAGGAGGATTATTGTGGAATCTGAAATGTCGGACTTTGAAGAAGGCTCAGAAAAAGAACACTAAAAAGGGTAGAAATTCTAATCTCAATTATGTTCTGGTTGAGTCTGAGGAGGACGATGATGATAATAAGAGGATTGATAGTCAGGACAAAGACAGGGAGGGTAACCCGATTAAGGATCATTTGGAAACTGTGGAGACCGTGGATACCACTGGACTGCATAACGAGGAAAAAGGGGGTCAAAGTGATAGTGGTGACAAAGATACCATTAAGGGCTTCTGTGAGACCATCACTACTCTGGTGAAGGATATTAATAGCTTGAAAATAGATACACAGGCCATGGCAAAAATTATAGTTGGTGACAAGCCCTTGGCAAAGCATGTTAAAGAGTTAGTGGCCATTCTGCATAATGCGTAAGCTATTGAATGTATGGTTGGAAAAATATTAGCCATGGAGACAAAGGTCAATGAGATGGGAGATAGAAAGGAAATGGACAACAAACTAAAAGATTTTGGCAGCAGAATTGACAAGATGGAGCACAATGTCAAGCAGATTGCTGATCAAAATTTCCAAATTCTTAAATCTTCAGTGGACAACATGAACATCTTTATCAATAGGTATGAGAACAATGTAGAGAAGGAAGGTGATAAAGAGTAGGTGAACAAGAAGGGTCATGAAAGGATGACCAGAGCCAACATAAAGACTAAGGTCGACATCGAAGGTCGTGAGCTGGAGGATATGAAGACCTTGACAAACAACATGAAACAAATGGTTGTTCACGTTGAGGAGATCCTGAATAGTATTTAGTTCCAGTTGTTGTCCTTGGTTCTGTCTCTTTGCTATCTTTTGCTTTCTTTTTTCTATCTATTCTGAGTTTTATGTAATTAGGTTATGATGTTTTAAGTTGGGCCCATCCGGTGGGTTCATTTTGACTTTTTGAAGTGATGTTTCAAATCCCTGTTTTTACTTAATCAAAACACATGGGGATATTTTTTGACATGTTCAACTACAATTTCTTGTGTTTCCTCATCCATATCATCTATATCTTGTCCTGCATCTTCACAGTATACATCCTCAACCATTTTCTTTGCTAGTTCATATGACTCTAGATGAATTCTAGTATCATCCAATGGATCCATAGCATGGTTCCTAGAAGCTACTTGCTTGATCCCTCTAACCTTTAAAAAACTAGTAGCATTTTTAAAGATAAGTCACTTCATAGCTTCTAGAGGGGTCAACAATTCTTTGCGACTGTAAATCCTTATAGCCCTCAAAATACCCTGTTGTTCACCAAAAGTGATAACCCAAGAGCACCTGCAAATCTTTCTATGAAATGGCCAATTTCAGTCTACAAAACACATTAGGGCTTGGACAACATAACATAGGACCCTAATTGATCCTCCTGCACTTCAAGTTCTGCTAGACCTAGGGGGGGACACCCTTTTGATGCACTAAATACAACAATTACAGACACATAACTGCATCAACATTAAGCAAATAGATCATTTCACAAGCTCAATAGGTTAGGAAACATTACAGATTGGCTAGATCTATACAAACAATAGGATGAAACAGAGCTTGGAAAGAATGGAACACACACCCCTAAACATAAAGGGAAATAGATTTGTCTTTTAAAATGCTGATCTGAAACCATCCCCAAATCTGTCAAAGACCAGTGCCTTATTCATTGGGCAAGAGTCACACACACAAAACTACAAAATGTTAATCACAGCTGCAAATTGGTTTTCCTTACAACATATCCCTGCATTAATACCTTGTACTGATGCATTACTCAATCCATTCATAAAATTATCAGATCTGGGACACATTCCATTGTTTATGACTGATTATAGAATTTAAACTCTTCATTAAAGAATGCCTACAAACAGTCATACAATCTCCTTGAGATGACAAATTATAAGCCTCCTTGAGGATTCAATTCATAACAATTAAATGCATACACAGAGACAATATCATGGAAAATTTACTCATGCCTGACACAAGTAAGACCTGCAACTAGAAAACAATCTGTCATCCTGCAATGTAGCCTCTATACCCTGAATAGATCCATAGAACTTTACAAGTTTGGGTCAAGAATTTCAGAAAATGGAAGCCATGAAAACTGGAGCACTTCCTCACAGAATTCTGGAACCCTTACAACTGAGAAGAATTCGGAATAAAAAGAGGAGAGAAGAAAATCAAATCTGCAACTGAATTGCCAAGTGTTTCCTCTTTAACTGAATTTTGTTCCTATGGAAACTGCTTCTAAAATATCTCACATTTGTCAAAATTAACTTCATAATCGGATTTCTCACTCCGAAAGCTTTCCGAAAACATATAACACTTTATACTTTGGCAAAAAATTGAGCCCTGGGCGAATTAATCCTCAACACGGACCCATCATTTAAATTTTTCGAATTTCTCTATAGTTTAAACTATATCATTTAATCATTTTAAATTTGATTTTTGCCTCCATTTGTGCTCTGACGCCTTGCCACGTGGCAGGGTCTGATTGGCTGATGGGGTCTACTAGGCGCCACCTGGGATGACACCTCATCTTTTGCCACTTGTCGGCCACGTCACCACCACTGGGCTGCTTGCTTGTATGCCACGTCATCGCCACTGGGTGCCACCTCACTGAGACCCACCTGCTGGACCGCTGACTGTACCCGCCACCTGTGTCCCACGTGGACGGCTCTTGTTCACTTTCGCTATTTCGCGGGGTTTAAACTATGTGCATCTTCTTTCGCGAAATAGCGCGAGCCGTTGATCTCTCTCGAAATTGCTCGCTCGTTAACCCGACCTTCGTCTGCAAAATTTTGCCTGTTTGCCTCGGGAAGCGTGCCCGCGTGGGGTTCACTTTGTCTTCATCCAGTCAACTCCTCTTTCACCTCGGGAAGCGTGCTCACGCGTGGGCCCGCCTTGGGCGCCCATAGGCACCTTGTGTCAAAAGCCTTTTTGGCTTAGACATTATATTACAGCAAGGATTTGCATATAAACATTTAAAAAAAACACTTCCCAGTGCATGTGGGATAATGCGATTAAGCCTGGGACTGTGTATTTTGAAGATTTCTGAGTTTTTAATGGCGATTTTCAGATTGTTTGTTTTAATACCTTGGGGTTTAACTCCTTTTCCATATGCCACATGTGGGAGGAGGTTGATCTACAACCATTAACTGCATTAGCTTGAAGATTTTTTACCATGTAGGGAATAATGGCTGTGAGCTTGCCAATGCATTTGTTGGAGGTTTCTTAAGGCCCCTCCACATTCCAAACACCATGCCTGTCAACAACCAAGCAGAGGGAATGCAAACAAAATGATAAAGTTTTCTTTAAAAACTTATGCCTTCCTCTACTACATCCCACACACAGCAGGGACAAATCCTTTGCTTGAGATTTGAAACCCCTTTTCACATGCCACGTAGAGGATTAAAACCATTCACTGTAGTTTGAAAAAGACTCTTTCATTATACCACACAGGGGATGGCATTACACCTGCTTATTGCATTTGCTTTATGGTTTCAACCTGCCCCTTCACTCACCACGTGAACTGCTGGGAGGTCTTTGCTGCTGCTCCTTAGTTCTTTCCACTCCATGCAGAGGGGGGTTTATGGCTTTTAACAGCCAGTTGCATTTGCTTGAATGTATTTTGTGCCTTCCCCATACTTCACATTCTACTAAAGCATTATTTTAAGTTTGTTGTGGCTGCTGTTATTCAATGCCATCCATCATCTGCCATCCATTACCAGTAGAGAAAGAGAAGGGGGAGGCATGTGAGGAAGAAATCACTGCTGGAGCACTCCAAACACCACGCTAAACTCCATGCACACTGCATTCTTCAAAAGACTCCAGCTGCTACTTTACCTTCCCTGTCACGCAAAGAGGGGAGTCATGCCAATTGCTATATGAATTTAGTTTTGAAGTTTAACCCCTTTTCATAGGCCACATGAAGGAAGGAATGCCAAAATTGCATTGGCTGGAAACATCAACACCTTTCTAAACTCCACAATAAAGGGAAAATTCGCCAAGTTCACTTGCCAAGTGCACTTGCTGTAGCTTGACGGTTTCTATAGCCTCTTCACCAGCCATCACATGAGAGGAGGCCAGCAATGGTTTTCTATTGCTATGCTTCTTTTCTTAACAATTTTACATTGCCAATTCACAAACCACGTGAGGTTAGATAGATGGCTATACACCAGCCAATTTGCATTTTCATACTTTTTGTTTATGGTAGCCTTTGGTATGTAATCGTCCAAAATCATTACATGTGGCAGAAAGGGTGAGATCAATGCGAGCATTATCCAGGATTTCAAGCTTTGTAATAACATCATCGCGAAGGTCAATGGTTGCTTCTATCTTATCTTTACCAACCAATTCCCACACTCCTCCATTGCTTACATCTAGCATGCAAAATACCTTGGTTGTATAGATCAAGAGAGGCATTCCCATTTTTGCATTATCCTCTGGTGGGAAACATATAAGTATTTGAATCCAACAATGGACGTCAACATTACTCTAGAAATGATCATAAAGCCAAGTCGCCAATAAAATAACAATGCACAGGCAAGAGCCAGGTCGGACCCCAAAGTGGGTCCGACTAAAAAAAATTTCGTTTTCATGCAACTGACCTCTGGAATGCTTCATTGACCTCAAACATACCTCTGGAAATGATCAGCATTGTTTTCGGATCATTAATCCGCATTTTACAACCTTCGGGCAATTACGCCACAATTTTCGCATTTAATCGCGAAGACGTAATTTTCAAACCTGTCAAAACAGCTTTCTGGAGCTCGCCATCTGACAGGCGTATACTCTGATATACAAGGATGACTTCTACCAAACGGTTTCTCAAGATGAGTCCCGAGTGAAGAGATATTAATTTCCGAAAACGGCCAACTGGCTTTGTCGACACTGCGGACCTGATGAAGTCAATGTTCTAGCAACACATGATGCCTTTCTCAAAAATATCAAACGACCTCCGTGGGTCCTCAAATTTGAAACATAGGTACCTTAAAGTACATATTAAATCTTTGAATTCTCAGTTCGATAACCAGACTGACAGGATGCAAACGGCGCGCTCACCAAAACGGCTACATTAACTGATCTAACACTGGAAGTGCGGATAACTGAATTTGATGGCAAAATGAGTCCTTTTGAAAACCGATCAAACGGATTGATAAAAGCTTTAAATTTGAAATGTAGCTCACCATTTATACCAACATTAGCCCGGAACAAACATTCTGACATGACGCTCACCAGGACATTTTTACACTTGTGCAAACATCACAAACTACAAACGGATTGAGCTTTGAAAACTGAGCAAACGGATTCATAAGGACTTGAAAATTTGCGAGCTCACTCACATTTATGCATAGAATTGAATCTACTTTAAATTTTTTCATGACAATCAACAGGGCAAAAGATGTAATCGCTCAAAGTAGGCTACTCAATAAAATATGCATTTGTGCCTAAAATGCACTTTCAACTCACCCCTCGAAATGGGTACCTAGTAAACTTATCCAAACTGAATTCTGAAAGTTGCACATCACTGCATAGGTTAAATGAAATGTGTGGGACATGAATCCCGAGCCTTACCCTCTGAAAATCAACCAGCTCCATTTTACCCGCTTGCTAACTAGGCCATTCAAATTGACTTATTTTAATCATTTGGAAATGCGGGGCAAAATTTTGAAATGGGCCTATAAACTTGACTCAGTTTTAAATACTCCCAACAGTGGCTCTGACTTGGGATGGTTGATTGCAAGATCAACACAAGAATCCAGATATCTTTGGTTAAGCAGACCACTCAAAAACGAATCATTCTTCTCTCAATTCTTCTCTTCTCAAAACAGGGCTTCCTTATTCTACCCAAACAGCAGGGCACTTTATTGAAAACCACACAACTGAAGCAAAGTGACTATACAAGAGATACAAACATGCTCACAACTGATTATAACTGCTCCACTTACAAACATTTACCTCTGTCAAAAATCTGATTTTCATCTCTTGATATCATGATCCACACAAAGGCACCTTCCAGTAACAACTGAGCATAATCATTATAATCAGACCTTACCATCATACTGCTGAAACAACTGGTGTGCATGCCATTTATCTGATTTTGAGCTTTGTAACCACACATTACTTTAACAAAAATAAAATCATGAAACAAAGCACAATAGGGGCTTTTCCACAAGCTGCCATACACTTCACTATCCCAATCAATTCTATCCTTTGCAAGGGCATCATCATGCTGATCATGAAAAATAAAATACTCATTCTCAACATTGCAATTTCTATCAGCACATGCCTTATTACCATTTAAATTTATAGAATGAGGGGCATTACTAACCAGCTGATGCAAACAAGGAACATGAACATTACCATCCAGATGTGATGCTTGACTACGCTGATCACACCTCATACTATCCTTGCTTATCAAACTGAAAACCTCTGCATTCCCAACATCCCATTCATGGAAAAAAATGCATACCTCTGGCTGAAGCAAATCCTCAGCTAACTCTTTCTCTCTCAGGTTTACATCCACCTGAAACATTTTCATTTGTGGTTTTGAATGATCATCACATAATCCATGCCTCTTACCTTCATCATGAAATAAATTCTTACAACTCATACTATTTCTGTTCGGAATTCCATCAGTATTATGGACTGGTTTACCATTAACAACATCTAGCTGATCAATTATCTCTTCATACAAAGGGTTAGAAAGCAAATGGACAATCCCTTTATGAACATTATGACACTGAAGTGGCTGGTCCGTATCTATATCAGCATTGAATAGAACATTAGCAAAATTGCTAAAGACACCATCCATTCTATCCTCATAATCATCTTCATCAGACAAAGAAGAAAATGAAACTTGGCTGGAACAATCCTCAGTGTTCCATGTTTCATATTCATGAGATTTTATTCTATGACCATCATTCTGAAAATCAAGATAATCAAACTTATCTTGCCACAACTGATCTTCTTCACCAATTGAACACTCGTCATCAGCCAAAGAATGAACATGAACATCGCTGCCATTTACTTCATCAGATGAGTTTTCAGCTTGTTCACTAAAATTTTCTGTCATAAAACCATCTGTTAGGTCAACATGTTCATCAAGTATACAAGCATTCAATTCACAGTCCTTTTCCGAAGAATTCCCTTCACTATATTGCAGAAGGTCTTCATCAATAGTACGAAGGCTCTCCAACATTTGAACCTTCTTATCCACAACCTCAAGAGCTTTCTTAAGTTCTGCAATTTTCTGGACTTGCATTGCACTTTGTTGTTCCATGTGAGATTCCGTAAACTTTTGTCCATCCATGTGCGCTATATCTTCATCGCAATCATGTGTACCATTACAAATTTCTGAATTAACATTGTGCATATCTTTCAAAAAAGAAAGATCATCATCATGATTACAAGAAATAAAATCTGAAGTGAAATCTGAAAATAGATTTACTTCATCCTCAACACAATTAAGATTATCAATATCTAAGTGAGGATCAACTATTGATTGCACTAAACAATTCTGATTTTCATCATATGGCACATTTTCGCTTGCACAAACAGCAACACTTAGTAATCCCTTTGTATTTGGAATTTCAACATCAAATACATCAGCAGCATGTAAAGATTGATGGTCATCACCATCATCATTTTCATTAATATTATCCTGGAGAGATGCATGATTCACTTGGTAATTGCCAGTCACATAATCAGCATAACCGGCATACAAATCAAATGGTACATATCCCTTGTATATATCAATCTCTGTATCAACATTTTCACAACAATTCCCACTGATCATTCCATCACTTCCCACTGATCATTCCATCACTACTGTGAGAGACAACCGACATTAATGGCAAAAGTTCTTGACTCTCATTCAAATCTGAAACACATGCATCATAAAAGCCATTTGGAACTGCAAAGCTTGATGCACCTAGACACGGAGTGATTTGCTCAACTTCATATGGTATTCCACCATTGAAGGTGCTTTGACAAGAAACAACAGCAGACACGAATCTCTTTGAGATTCCAAACTTCAAGTTATTTTCCATATCCCTAGCTGTGTTAAAGGCTTCATACAAGGTTTTGGGTTCTTTGTTTCTCAATAGGAAACCCATCTTCTCATCAAATGCACTCAAGTAAACATCCAGACATACTTTATCATCAAGTTTATACCTTCTAGAAATTTTGGACAGAGCTTGTGAAAATCTGATATTAAACGTTGGTACCAATTCATCTTCCCTGATTTGTATATGGGTGAATTCTTTCAGCAAGTCGGAATCACTCACCTTTTCATCGAATTGATCCATGAAATATGAAACCAATTCTTCCCATGAGGTAATAGAATTCACTGGAAAAAAAGAGAACCAATCTCTTGCATCCTCTTTCAATGACTGAATAAACAATTTCATGCATACATCTTCTTGACAAATTTCAAACTCTCCTATCAAATCTGAGAATCTTTTCAAATGTTGACATGCTGATTCTGATTTCTTCCCACTAAATATGGGCAAATGCTTTCTAATTTCTATGGGTATGGGATTTGGGTAACCCGGAATATCTCTGAAATTTAGAGCAGCATAATGGTTCATGATGAAACTTCTCCTATTATACGGTTGTGACACTTCACCAGGCATGGCTCTATGTCGAAATACACAAGGTTGAAAATCTTTACTATTCATTTTTTTTACTTCCACAAATGATTATAAAATCTTGGATAGAAAACTTCAAGCAAGTATCCTTATATTGATCTATTCATAACACTGCTTGACACAAATTTTTCCTAAATTTGCATACTAGGGAATATCACATACACCGAATATTTTAGCAACATAGATATGCAAATCAATTTTGAGATCCTCTCTTTCCCTCTAGACTAGTGCTGTTCACTAAATGGGAAAACTACATTATACATTCAAACTTTCAGAAGAGATGTCTTGCATTTAAATCCTCTGAAAATACTTGGAGATTTGCAGCTGTAATAGTTGTAAATCTGGTGATTTACTTCACCTTTAGCACGGTCTTTTATCACAGAGTCGCCACCTCTTGCATAGAGGATATTTTGAACAACAGAACGCCACTCAACACTTATTCAATTCTTTGTTACTCCTTCGATCTTGCTGCAATCAACAATCTTCCAGGCTATTTAACACTGGTATGAACCACAAAGTCGCCACCCAAATAAGGAATTGGGGAAAATTCACATACAGCTGAAAGAACTTTTCACAACTTTCAACCATGCATTCACTATTACTCCTTCATAAAATATGACATGTAACACATATCACTCTGCAGATCCAGAACAAGGATCATTTTCTTCACCATAAAACCACTTTACACTCTGTGCATACACAATGGACAGACTGGCTGGATATGAAATTGATAGGACTAGGAACACATTCAACCTCTGACCATATCAATCAAGCATTTATATCCATTTGTTCCCCAGCAGAGTCGCCATTTTTGTTCACCAAAAGTGATAACCCAAGAACACCTGCAAATCTTTCTATGAAATGGCCAATTTCAGTCTACAAAACACATCAGGGCTTGGACAACATAACATAGGACCCTAATTGATCCTCCTGCACTTCAGGTTCTGCTAGACCTAGGGGGGGACACCCTTTTGATGCACTAAATACAACAATTACAGACACATAACTGCATCAACATTAAGCAGATAGATCATTTCACAAGCTCAATAGGTTAGGAAACATTACAGATTGGCTAGATCTGTACAAACAATAGGATGAAACAGAGCTTGGAAAGAATGGAACACACACCCCTAAACATAAAGGGAAATAGATTTGTCTTTTAAAATGCTGATCTGAAACCATCCCCAAATCTGTCAAAGACCAGTGCCTTATTCATTGGGCAAGAGTCACACACACAAAACTACAAAATGTTAATCACAGCTGCAAATTGGTTTTCCTTACAACATATCCCTGCATTAATACCTTGTACTGATGCATTACTCAATCCATTCATAAAATTATCAGATCTGGGACACATTCCATTGTTTATGACTGATTATAGAATTTAAACTCTTCATTAAAGAATGCCTACAAACAATCATACAATCTCCTTGAGATGACAAATTATAAGCCTCCTTGAGGATTCAATTCATAACAATTAAATGCATACACAAAGACAATATCATGGGAAATTTACTCATGCCTGACACAAGTAAGACCTGCAACTAGAAAACAATCTGTCATCCTGCAATGTAGCCTCTATACCCTGAATAGATCCATAGAACTTTACAAGTTTGGGTCAAGAATTTCAGAAAATGGAAGCCATGAAAACTGGAGCACTTCCTCACAGAATTCTGGAACCCTTACAACTGAGAAGAATTCGGAATAAAAAGAGGAGAGAAGAAAATCAAATCTGCAACTGAATTGCCAAGTGTCTCGTCTTTAACTGAATTTTGTTCCTGTGGAAACTACTTCTAAAATATCTCACATTTGTCAAAATTAACTTCATAATCGGATTCCTCACTCCGAAAGCTTTCCGAAAACATATAACACTTTATACTTTGGCAAAAAATTGAGCCCTGGGCGAATTAATCCTCAACACGGACCCATCATTTAAATTTTTCGAATTTCTCTATAGTTTAAACTATATCATTTAATCATTTTAAATTTGATTTTTGCCTCCATTTGTGCTCTGACGCCTTGCCACGTGGCGGGGTCTGATTGGCTGATGGGGTCTACTGGGCGCCACCTGGGATGACACCTCATCTTTTGCCACTTGTCAGCCACGTCACCGCCACTGGGCTGCTTGCTTGTATACCACGTCATCGCCACTGGGTGCCACCTCACTGAGACCCGCCTGCTGGACCGCTGACTGTACCCGCCACCTGTGTGCCACGTGGACGACTCTCGTTCACTTTTGCTATTTCGCGGGGTTTAAACTACGTGCATCTTCCTTCGCGAAATAGCGCGAGCCGTTGATCTCTCTCGAACTTGCTCGCTCGTTAACCCGACCTTCGTCTGCAAAATTTCGCCTATTTGCCTCGAGAAGCGTGCCCACGTGGGGTCCACTTGGTCTTCATCCAGTCAACTCCTCTATCACCTCGGGAAGCGTGCTCATGCGTGGGCCTACCTTGGGCGCCCATAGGCACCTTGTGTCAAAAGCCTTTTTGGCTTAGACATTATATTACAGCAAGGATTTGCATATAAACATTTAAAAAAAACACTTCCCAGTGGATGTGGGATGACGCGATTAAGCCTGGGACTGTGTATTTTGAAGATTTCTGAGTTTTTAATGGTGATTTTCAGATTGTTTGTTTTAATACCTTGGGGTTTAACTCCTTTTCCATATGCCACATGTGGGAGGAGGTTGATCTACAACCATTAACTGCATTAGCTTGAAGATTTTTTACCATGTAGGGAATAATGGCTGTGAGCTTGCCAATGCATTTGTTGGAGGTTTCTTAAGGCCCCTCCACATTCCAAACACCATGCCTGTCAACAACCAAGCAGAGGGAATGCAAACAAAATGATAAAGTTTTCTATAAAAACTTATGCCTTCCTCTACTACATCCCACACACAGCAGGGACAAATCCTTTGCTTGAGATTTGAAACCCCTTTTCACATGCCACGTAGAGGATTAAAACCATTCATTGTAGTTTGAAAAAGACTCTTTCATTATACCACACAGGGGATGGCATTATACCTGCTTATTGCATTTGCTTTATGGTTTCAACCTGCCCCTTCACTCACCACGTGAACTGCTGGGAGGTCTTTGCTGCTGCTCCTTAGTTCTTTCCACTCCACGCAGAGTGGGGTTTATGGCTTTTAACAACCAGTTGCATTTGCTTGAATGTATTTTGTGCCTTCCCCATACTTCGCATTCTACTAAAGCATTATTTTAAGTTTGTTGTGGCTGCTGTTATTCAATGCCATCCATCATCTGCCATCCATTACCAGTAGAGAAAGAGAAGGGGGAGGCATGTGAGGAAGAAATCACTGCTGGAGCACTCCAAACACCACGCTAAACTCCATGCACACTGCATTCTTCAAAAGACTCCAGCTGCTACTTTACCTTCCTTGTCACGCAAAGAGGGGAGTCATGCCAATTGCTATATGAATTTAGTTTTGAAGTTTAACCCCTTTTCATAGGCCACATGAAGGAAGGAATGCCAAAATTGCATTGGCTGGAAACATCAACACCTTTCTAAACTCCACAATAGAGGGAAAATTCGCCAAGTTCACTTGCCAAGTGCACTTGCTATAGCTTGACGGTTTCTATAGCCTCTTCACCAGCCATCACATGAGAGGAGGCCAGCAATGGTTTTCTATTGCTATGCTTCTTTTCTTAACAATTTTACATTGCCAATTCACAAACCACATGAGCTTAGATAGATGGCTATACACCAGCCAATTTGCATTTTCATACTTTTTGTTTATGGCAGCCTTTGGTATGTAATCGTCCAAAATCATTACATGTGGCAGAAAGGGTGAGATCAATGCAAGCATTATCCAGGATTTCAAGCTTTTTTAATAACATCATCGCGAAGGTCAATGGTTGCTTCTATCTTATCTTTACCAACCAATTCCCATACTCCTCCATTGCTTACATCTAGCATGCAAAATACCTTGGTTGTATAGATCAAGAGAGGCATTCCCATTTTTGCATTATCCTCTGGTGGGAAACATATAAGTATTTGAATCCAACAATGGACGTCAACATTACTCTAGAAATGCTCATAAAGCCAAGTCGCCAATAAAATAACAATGCACAGGCAAGAGCCAGGTCGGGCCCCAAAGTGGGTCCGACTAAAAAAAATTTCATTTTCATGCAACTGACCTCTGGAATGCTTCACTGACCTCAAACATACCTCTGGAAACGATCGGCATCATTTTCGGATCATTAATCCGCATTTTACAACCTTCAGGCAATTATGCCACAATTTTCAAATTTAATCGCGAAGACGTAATTTTCAAACCTGTCAAAACACCTTTCTGGAGCTCGCCATCTGACAGGCGTATACTCTGATATACAAGGATGACTTCTACCAAACGGTTTCTCAAGACGAGTCCCGAGTGAAGAGATATTAATTTCCGAAAACGGCCAACTGGCTTTGTCGACACTACGGACCTGATGAAGTCAATGTTTTGGCAACACATGATGCCTTTCTCAAAAATATCAAACAACCTCCGTGGGTCCTCAAATTTGAAACATAGGTACCTTAAAGTACATATTAAATCTTTGAATTCTCATTTCGATCACCAGACTGACAGGATGCAAACGACGCGCTCACCAAAATGGCAACATTAACTGATCTAACACTGGAAGTGCGGATAACTGAATTTGATGGCAAAATGAGTCCTTTTGAAAACCGATCAAACGGATTGATAAAAGCTTGAAATTTGAAATGTAGCTCACCATTTATACCAACATTAGCCCGGAACAAACATTCTGACATGACGCTCACCAGGACATTTTTACACTTGTGCAAACATCACAAACTACAAACGGATTGAGCTTTGAAAACTGAGCAAACGGATTCATAAGGACTTGAAAATTTGCGAGCTCACTCACATTTATGCATAGAATTGAATCTACTTTAAATTTTTTCATGACAATCAATAGGGAAAAAGATGTAATCGCTCAAAGTAGGCTACTCAATAAAATATGCATTTGTGCCTAAAATGCACTTTCAGCTCACCCCTCGAAATGGGTACCTAGTAAACTTATCCAAACTGAATTCTGAAAGTTGCACATCACTGCATAGGCCAAATGAAATGTGTGGGACATGAATCCTAAGCCTTACCCTCTGAAAATTAACCAGCTCCATTTTACCCGCTTGCTAACTAGGCCATTCAAATTGACTTATTTTAATCATTTGGAAATGTGGGGCAAAATTTTGAAATGGGCCTATAAACTTGACTCAGTTTTAAATACTCCCAACATACCCCTTTGTATGGAAGTAGCTTTTCTAGGTCCAAGGCTAGCTACAAATCGCATATTTTATTTGTTAGTTGTGTATTTTGTTATGGGTTAATAGAAATATGGGTATTGTATAGAACTTTAAAAGAAAGTGGAATCTAATCAAACACTATATTTCATTTGATGTTATTAAGAATTTTGACTAGTTTTCTTTATAACGTGTATCTTGTATAGTTTATCTTAATATTGTCTTTCTTGTATCCTATAGCAGTTTTGGAAGAATTATCATAACTTGCATTTGAATCATTGGATCTTTCTATAAATTGGAGGATAAGTCTGTAACAATGATATAAAGATACTGACTAGAGCGATTGGCTTTATTACAAGCTAAGGGTTGTTAGTTAGATGAAAGGGGGGTGAATCAAATAACTTCAATTATCAATACTCTATTCAGATTCAACCTCGGTAGCACTTTCTTCATATGCAACTATGACTGTAAATCATTCAAACTCACAAATAGATAAACATAAAACATTAAATCATATTTGACACCAAATTTAACGTGGAAACCCTAATAGGGAAAAACCACTATGGGATTTCAGACCCACAAGAAAATATACTCTTCTAGAGTATGCTTGGTTAAAGGCAAATCCTGTTAAAGATTACATACTTATTGCTAGATGTGACTCGGTTAAGGGATTTCCCTCAGATCTGTTAGAATCTTCACTTTGTTAGAAGTGACCTTGTCAAAGGATTTCAATCACTCATTCAAAATGTTACCTTCCAAGAGGATTTACAAATAAGACTGTTAAGTCCACTCAGTTAAGAGATTTCCTGTCACTTACAAAAATAAATAATAGTAATAAACTATATCTACAACTTCACATCTAAAATGTTAAAGTAGATTCTATGTGCTCAATGTACTCAAGATAATCTTGTTATAAGACTTATCTTTCTCCTTGCTGGGCTTCTCAAACTGTTCTTCAACCAGATCTTCAATCTTCTGTGCTCGGTAATCACCTCTGTAGCATCACTGTGCTTCAATTTGCCTGCATACATTGTTCTTCAACTACTCTTTTTTTATAAGCAATTCCTAACCGCTTAATCTCCTTAATCACATTTTCCATGATTAATTTTTACCATCAGATCTTCAAACTTGACTAGGTTCATTGAATCTTTCGATCCGAAAAATGTTTTATGTAGCCTTGAAACTTGTATCCTTCCTTGGTAATTATGCTTGGTTATGACCATTCAATATGTGTTGTAGAGCTAACTCTTGAATTTACATTGCCATAGATCCTTAACAAATTTCTTGCACAATATTCCAATCTTCAATAAATCTCCAGCTCATTGGCATCCTTCATTTAATAATGTATTCACTCATTTAATGCATTTTGTTACTGCTTGATTGATACTCAGTTAATACTAAACTTTACTTGGTAGTCATTCTCTTCTCGGTGACTTTTTCCTTCTTTAACCAACATCGATAACCTTGGAGTTTACCGACTAGCTCTTTGCTCGGTAAAATAGAATAGTATCAAACCTTTACTCATTCTATTGCATGAAATATTTTCTCCTTCTTGTTTAGTCTTTGAATACACATATATAGGATATCAAAACAATCAAAACATCATAATCTCATCACTATCTAACTCAGTAATAGTTGCCCATTGAATAACTTTATTACTCCCCTTTATTTTCACATTCTTTCTATGTCTTTTACTGACATCTTTATCCTTATCAAAACATACTTTTTAAGATATGGCAACATCATACTGAATCAGAAAATCAATTGCTTGACATCAATGACAAAATAATAATATTAAGACAGTAATCATCCTTTTTCAATTATATCATTTATCTCCAACAACCTTCTCAATATCGTCAACCATCAAACTTATTGTAATGCCAACAATCTCCCAACTTATTGTAATGCCAACAATCTCGCCAACTTGATTTAGTCCAATTGATTCAAACTTTAATCTTCTCCTGTTATCCTTGAGCTATAAACTTCTCTCCTTGTTGTAACCTTTTTCCTGTTTGATAATCTTCTCCCCCTTTGACAACAATGCCTAAAGGAAGACTGATCCATAATTACTCCCCCTGTGAAGTAATTTCCTTGCAGATCGGAACATATACAAATGTATCTCGGTCAGAGCAACTTGTCTTCATTTACTATTTCCTGCACAACTTTAGACAACCTTCTAAAGCGTGTAAATCAGCATCAACTCACAAATAGTATTCTATGGAGTCATAGAATTGATGTTGTCACTGAACACTATCAGTGAGTGCTAGATAGGGGTAGGACCCCTAACTTACTTCTAAGATACTCAAAAGTGTCCCTTGGCAGTGGCTTTGTGAAGATGTCTACAATTTTTTCTTTTGTGCTAACATATTCTAGCACAACATTCTTTTCTTGAACTTCTTCTCTAAGATAATGATACTTTATAGAGATATCTTTTGTCTTATAGTGCATTACCGGATTCTTTGAAATGTTAATAGTACTTGTATTATCACAAAATATAGTTACTAGCTCGGTAACTATCTCATTCATTCCTTCCAATAGTTGTTTAATCCATGCTATATTGGTACAATTCAATGCTAGAGTGAGATATTCAGCTTCAGCTATTGATTGTGAAATGCATCCTTGTTTCTTGCTAAGGCAACTTACTAGTCTTTCTCCCAAAAAGAAAGCTCCACCGCTTGTGCTTTTCCTATCATCAATATTCCTGCCCAATCAGCATCAGTATAGATTTTTAAGTCAAAATCATTCATCTTTTCATATAATAGACCATAACCTTCAATGCCTCTCAAGCATCTGAAAATTCTTTTGACTATTGTCATATGAGTTTCTTTGGGATCTGCAGAGAATCTTGCAACTATACCTACTGCATGTGCTATATCAAGCCTATTGTGAACTACATATTGCAAGTTTCCAATCATAGATCGGTAAAGTGTCTCATCAACAGATGTAGATTCATCATTCTTTGATAGTTTACAATTAGTAGTGATAGGAGTACTTACAAGTTTAGAATCCTCCATTCCAAATTTCTTCAAGATTTCCTTTATATACTTGGATTGAGTAATGAAAATCCCATTTTTCATTTGCAGTATTTGTAAACCTATAAAATACTTTATCTCGCCGATTAATGACATCTCAAGTTCTTTGCACATTTCATTTCCAAACTTCTTACATAAAGAGTCATTTCTACAAAAAATAATATCATCAACAAATATGGCTGACATCAGTATTCTATTCTCCTCATCATTCTTCATATGCATGCTGTTGTTCTCACTAGTCCTTATAAATCCAATCTTTATTAAGTAAGAGTACAACCTTTCATACCATGCTCTAGGTGCTTGCTTTAGACCATATAAAGCTTTGTTCAACTTGCATACCTGATCTTTATTCTTCTCTTCAATAAATCCTTCAGGTTGTTCAATATATACTTTTTCTTCTAGTATACCATTCAAAAATGCAGATTTAACATCCATTTGATATACCTTGAAATTTTTGTAAGCAACATATGCCAACAATGTTCTTACACCTTCAAGTCTTGCTACAAGTGCAAAAGTCTCTCCATAGTCTATTCCTTCTTCTTGAGCATAGCCTTTGCAAACTAGTCTTTCTTTATTTCGAATGAACTCTCCTTTTTCATTTAACTTATTTATGAAAATCCACTTTGTACCGATTACATTTTTCTCTTTTTGGTCTTGGAACCACTGTCCATGTTTCATTTTTCTTAATTTGATCAATCTCTTCTGTCATAGCATTCACCCAATCTTTATTGTTTAATGCTTCTTTTACTATCCTCGGTTCAATTTCGGATATTAGACATGTGTTATGTCTCAGTTTGTTCCTTGTCATCACTGGAGCATCCTTATCTCCTATAATCTGACTTGATGCATGATTTATTCTGACATATTTTGCTAATATAGGCTCGGTAGACTATGTATGATCTTCTTCATCACTCGATAACTGAGTATTTTCTTCATTAGCTTTCTCGGTAAAACTAGTGAGTTGGACATATACAAACTCTTCATAATCTTCTGGTTCTTTGGAATTTCCTTCATCATTTCTTTCTGCAAATTCATCAATTTTCACATTTGCACTTTCCACAATTTTGTTAGATGATTTGATCAGACATTTAAATGCTTTACTCCTAGAGGAATAACCAGGAAATGTTCCTTCCTCGCTTTTCTGATCAAATTTTCCATTTCTATCATCTTTGTGAACATAACATTTACTTCCAAATATTTTAAAATAACTTACATTTGGTTTCTTGTCATACCAGATTTCATAAGGTGTCTTCATAGTTCCTTTCTTTAGTTGTACTCGATTCAAGCTGTAAACTATAGTGCTTATTGCTTCTCTCCAAAATATTTGAGGTACTCTCTTTTCAATCATCAAAGTTCTGGCACAATCTACAATTGATCTGTTCCTTCTTTTAGCTATTTCATTTTGATGTGGTGTCCTTGGTATTGACACTTGTCTCTTTATACCATGATCATTGCAAAATAAGTTAAATTCATCAGAAATGAATTCTCCTCCTCTATCAGATCTTAGACATTTTAACTATCTTCCTGTCTCTTTTTCAACTCTTGCCTTGTACCATTTCAACATTTGAAAAGCTTTTGATTTCTCTTTTAGAAACATAACTGACATCATCCTTGAGTAATCATCCACAAATAATATGAAGTATTTATCACCATAGTAACTTTGAACTTTCATAGGACCACAAAGTTCAGTGTGTACAAGATCTAAAATTCCTTTAGAAGTGTAAGACTTACTTGTAAATCTTGATTTTGTCATCTTACCCATCTGGCATCCTCGACATATTGCATTCACAGGTTTTTCCAAGCTCGATAGACCTCTTACACGATGCTTCTTACTTATTTTGATCAGATTATCAAAATTTACATGACAAAACCTTTTATGCCATAACCAAGTATCTTCTATTTTTGCATATAGACAATTGTTCTGAGTTGACTCAAGGTGAAATGTATTACCTCTTGTTTGAGTCCTGGTAGCAGCCAACTTTCCATGTTTGTCATGAACTTTGACAATTCCTTTCTGAAATTCTATTCAGTATCATGTATTATTTAGCTGTGCTACACTCAACAAATTGTATTTCAGACCTTCAACCCAATATACATCATCACATTTAGCATTGTCAAGAAGTACAATAGAACCTTTACCTTTCACAAGACATGGTGCATCATTACCAAATCTTACATAACCTCCATCATAATCTTCTAATTTAACAAACTTGTGTTTATCACCTCTCATTTGATGTGAGCATCCACTATCTATGATTCAAGAATCATTTTTATTTATGTGTGATATTAAGGCTTTTTCTTCATACCTTTCTTCATCTGATCCATCTTTGATAGCCACATATACAACTTCCTCTATCTCAGTCTCATCAGATTTATCATCATTCGATTCCTCATCAGCTACTAGGCATGTCTTTCTATCTCTCCTTCTGAAGTCTCGGTGCCTTCTGTATTGGTTGTCTTTTTGTCTGTCATCTCGGTATTCTTTCTTTTCATCATCTTTTTTAGGACAATTAGAAGCCATATGTCCAATTTTATCACAGTTAAAACATTTCAAAGGTAACTTCCCTTTATACTTACCTTTGCCTCTCGGTAACCTTCTAGCTAATAATGCTTGAAACTCTTCTTGCTTTCTGATTTCCTCATATAGTTTGTGTACTTCTTCCATGTTTTTGCGAAATCTCTCACTTTCTCCACTATGATTTCCTTCAGCATACTTAGACATACTATCATTATAATCTTCAGGTTCACTGAGATGAAAAGAAGTGAATGCAGATTCAACTTTGTTTACCAAAGACCCACTGTTATCAAAATTACTTAACTCGAAAGCATGTAGCTTACCGATAGTAGCATCCAAAGAGACTGGCATGTTTGGTATAGACCTCAATTCATTAATTGTAGAGACTCTAATGGCATAAGCAGGTAGAAATTTTCTCAGCAACTTACTTGTTACATCCTTTTCTTCAATAGTTCCTCCTTCTCCTTTGATTTGATTAACAGTTTCCTTTAACCCTGTACTATATTGGATAATGTTCCCACCTTCATTCATTCTTATGGATTCAAGTTGTCCTCTTAGACTGTCTACTTTTTCTCTTTGAACATGTTCATCTCCACCATACACAGATGTGAGCTTATTCCACATTGCTTTGGCATCATTACAACCTTCTAGGTCATTAAACTCTGAGTTGGTCAAAGCTGATGTTATCTCTATCATTGCTTGAATGTATTCTTGCTTTGCCTTTATTTCTTCCATTTTCATAGGGTAGGTGTTGGGTGAAATGTAATCATTTTCCACATAATATGTTGCATATTCTTCAATTCCTGATAAGTGCAGCTTCATCCTTTTCTGCCATGTGGTGAAACTTGACTTGTTCAGCTTTGGTGCATCCCTTTTATACATCTTCGGATCTTGCCTCAATTACCTTTAAACTTTTCTTCTGGAGTCCAAGCTCTGATACCAATTGTTAATTAGATGAGAGGGGGGGTGAATCAGATAACATCAATTATCAATACTCTATTCAGATTCAACCTCGGTAGCACTTTCTTCATATGCAACTATGACTGTAAATCATTCAAACTCATAAACAGATAAACATAAAACATTAAATCATATTTGACACCAGATTTAACGTGGAAACCCTAATAGGGAAAAACCACTACGGGATTTCGGACCCACAAGAAAATATACTCTTCTAGAGTATGCTTAGTTAAAAGCAAATCATGTTAAAGATTACATACACATTGCTAGATGTGACCCGGTTAAGGGATTTCCCTTAGATCTGTTAGAATCTTCACTTTGTTAGAAGTGACCTTGTCAATGTATTTCAAACACTCATTTAGGATGTTACTTTCCAAGAGGATTTACAAATAAGATTGTTAAGTCCTCTCGATTAAGAGAATTTTTGTCACTTACAAAAATAAATAACAGTAATAAACTATATCTGCAACTTCACATCTAAATTGTTAAAGTAGATTCTATGTGCTCAATGTACTCAAGATAATCTTGTTATAAGACTTATCTTTCTCCTTGTTGGGCTTCTCAAACTGTTCCTCAACCAGATCTTCAATATTCTGTACTCGGTAATCACCTCTGTAGCATCACTATGCTTCAGTTTGCCTGCATACATTGTCCTTCAACTACACTTTATTTATAAGCAATTCCTAACCACTTAATCTCCTTAATCACATTTCCCATGATTAATCTTAACCATCAGATCTTCAAACTTGACTAGGTTCATTGAATCTTTCGATCTGAAAAATGTTTTATCTTGCCTTGAAACTTGTATCCTTCCTTGGTAATTGTGCTCAGTTATGACTGTTCAATCTGTGTTGTAGATCTAACTCTTGAATTTTCATTGCCGTAGATCCTTAACAAATTTCTTACACGACATTCCAATCTTCAATAAATCTCCAGCTCATTGGCATCCTTCATTTAATAATGTATTCACTCATTTAATGCATTCTATTACTACTCGGTTGGTACTCGGTTAATACTTAACTTTACTCAGTAGTCATTCTCTTCTCGGTGACTTTTTCCTTTTTTAACCGACATCGATAACCTTGGAGTTTACCGACTAGCTCTTTTCTCGATAAAATAGAATAGTATCAAACCTTTACTCTTTCTATTGTATGAAATATTTTCTCCTTCTTGTTCAATCTTTGAATACACATATATAGGATATCAAAACAATCAAAACATCATAATCTCATCACTATCTAACTCGGTAATAGTTGCCCATTGAATAAATTTATTACTCCCCTTTATTTTCACATTCTTTCTGTGTCTTTTACCGACATCTTTATACTTATCAAAACATACTTTTCAAGATATGGCAACATCATAATGAATCAAAAAATCAATTGCTTGACATCAATGACAAAATAATAATATTAAGACAATAATCATCCTTTTTCAATTATATCATTTATCTCCAACAACCTTCTCAATATCATCAACCATCAAACTTATTGTAATGTCAACAATCTCCCAACTTATTGTAATGCCAACAAGGGTAGCCTTTGTCATGTTTGTCTTCCTCAAAGTATGGTTGGTGTCTATTAAGTTGTTGTCTTGTAAGGGTGTTTTGAAGATTGAGAAGAGACTTTTGATGGGTATTAATCCCATTGTTGTCAAGTATGCCTGATTGAAATTTAATGTTTCCAAGGTTTATGTACATTAGAGGGCAAATGATTCCCTGAGATTGTCACTTCAATTAAATAATTACTGAAAACTTTGAATTGCTTGCTTGTAAATGAATGCTTTAAATAGAAGGTTACTTTATTATAAGTATGATTTTGTAATATCCCCTAATAAAATGCCTTAAAATATCCTAATTATGGATCTTAGTTCTTAGTGTAGGGGTTAAGATAAAATACCTTAGCCTTTGTTGTAGTGTAAAACCTGCAAAAATAAACTTAGAAGGTGCTACAAATTTAATTAAGGAATGGTCATATAAATTATCAATTGTTTGAATTATTATTAGTTGTTAAAGTTATTGTCAATACTTAGATTATTACCAGTTATTTACTTTGTTACCAGTGCTCAAAATATCATTTGTTGGCTAATCTATTACCAACAATTAGAATGGTTATTAAATTCTAGTTTATCAGTCTGCACTTACAATTTCAGAAAATTAGTAATTTTCATATTATTTCTAGTTTTATCTTCAAGTGACATTGGCCACTGAATATCAGTGATCATTCTAATATATATGTATATATAAAGGTTATTATTATTATTATTATTGTAAGAATTTATTATTGTAGAAGTATTGGACCAATAATATACAAAGATTAATACGGGGGTTGCAATATATGCAAGTGCTAAACAAAAGTACATACCAGAAAAAGGGCTGAAGCTTGGATGTGATTATCGTGTGCACGGACCAAATTAGAATCACCTATAGTTTCCTTCATGTTCTATATTAATATTACTATCAAATTTTCTTTATGTATGCCTTTTGGCAAGAGACACACCCTTTCCCCATTGGCACCCTTTGAAAGAGTGCACCTCTTCATTCTTCTTGCCCTTTGAAAGGGACACAACCTTTCACAATCAGATCTGCACTTCTTATTTAAATAAGATATGCACCTCTCATTCCTCAATTATCTCCCTTTCAAATGAGGTTCTCTTCTCCCTTTTATATCTCATGTTTGAGGGAGTCACACCTTTTCATTTTATGTCTTTTGATCATTCATTAACTTAATATTAAATTTTAATTATATTTAATTTGTATTTTAATGTAAATGAATAGATTTATCACAGGGAACTAATCAAACAATCAAAAAGATAAATACCATCAAAGATGAAAAACACTTGATCTTTGTATTGAAATAAACATAAGATAATAAATTGATTACATATAGCACAATGTCTTTTCACCAGTTTGGCATTTCCAGAAAAGAAACCTCGAGAGTATTGTATATAATTGCATCTCTGAATCTATCTCTTATTTCATCAGAATATTCTCTATATATACAGATGAGGATTTAGTTTTAAAATGAAAGGGCATACCCCTTCATTCAGAATTACACTAACTAATATCTTAACTTAAAAAAACCAACCAACTAACCCTAACAAAACTACCAACATAACAAACATATTACATAAGACTTTAGAAGACAACAATTTGAAACATTCAGAACAAGAGCTAATTGCCAAGCACTTGGCCACATTTCTTAATATGCTCCAAATAATTTTCTGACTTATAGGTATCCGCATCATAAATCATGTCCCTGACCATGATCTCCAATGTGACAAACCGATCCATCTGTGCAGTGGTTTCCTTTAACTCTATTCTATTTATCCATGCAGAATCAAAGGCAACACTAAGGAGACTCTGTTATTCAGCAATCCATTTATCCTTATCCTTATTTTCACCTTTCTGGTCAACTAACATAGGAATACCATTTTGCATTACACCTTTACACTCATCATATTCTTTTTGTAATTTTGCATTGAATTTATCATGCTTTGCAAGTAGCCTTTCAATTTTCTCAATCTCTTTGTCATCTGCTCCGTCCAAATTCTTCTCATGCAGCTTGATCCCCAATCTTTTTTTGATCCTGTTATGTGATACTACATTGTCCACATTTTTCTGAAACACAACCCAAAAATCTTCCAAGTGACCCTACAGCTTTTCAAATCTTTTATTCAATAAGAAAGAAGTAGTATCAATTCTTACACTTTGCATATCTTTGAGAATTCTTTGATTTTCTTGCTGCAATTCCTCACATTTCTTCTTCCATTTTGAATTTTTAGGAGAAAGCAACATGGGTTCAGAATTTCCACTTCTTTTGATGGCCTCCTCATACATAGCTTTGTACTGATAACTTTCCCTTACCACTCTAACTATTTGTAACGTGTTGAATTTGGAAATATCTACTCCTATATCTGTTGAGACAATAGGATCAATTTTTCCCACCTTTAATTTCATCATGTGCCCAAAAGACCTATCCACATCTATGATTGTTGGTCTCTTGTTTGGTGGATATAGTGCCCATAATATTAGTTCTTCCTCATCTAAATCAAACCTTGACCCAATAAAAATGTCATTAACTCCCTGAATATCCAATTTGAATTCCTTATTATCAGAGTACAATAAACTATAAAAAATAAAAGAGGCACTCAGGTCCCATCTTGGAAAAAGAATTACTCCGGGCTCTTCCACTAATTGTCTCCCTCTCTGTGGAGTCATTTTAACCAATTTTGCTTCTATATCCTCTTTTAGTTACTTCAATAATTCTGCCTCATTTTTAGGTGTCACATTTGGGATAGACTCCCTCAGCCTTTTGCCTTTGAAATTATAAAGATTAGACTTAAATTCTTTGGATTTAACAAATACATCATCTGCCACAAAAGAAGCATGTCCATCCAATCTTGCATCTTTATAAATTTCCATTTTAGTTATAATTTGATCATCTTCATTGAACTCTTCTTCCACATCTTTTGCTTGTGGCCTAGAAATGGATTCATTGTCTTCTGGTTCATTTTCTGACATTTCTTCTTTTGACTCCATCTCCATTAACCTCTATCTTTACTCCTCCAATTGTTTGTTTAGGTTATCAATCACTTCTTGAGCCTCTGCATCTTCCATGTTCCTAAATATATCTTCTTCTTCGAGACTCACATGCAAATAATCACCTAGATTTTTCCTTTTCTTGTTGTAGTGGATATATCCTTCTGGATCATAATTCTTTCTTGAAAAGTGTTTGAATAAATTAAATTCTTCCATTAATTTCTTGTCAATTACATCATAGGCTTTTGTTGGAACAATTGTGAAATCTCCAAAGCTGAGAGTACCTGGCAAGAAAGCTTGCTTACTTACATTCCCAAAGTTTTTAGCATTTGAGACACTCAGTTGTCTAACAATCTCCAAGTATGCTATTTGGTCAAGAACACATTTTGGCAACATATAGAGAGTTCCTTCAAACCCATATATCCTGAAACATGCGAAGCCCTTATGGACATACCAATCTCCCCAGTTATGATTCACTATCTTTTTGTCATCAAAATCTTTAGGTCTTAAAAATCTTTTAATATCATCCGAGATTGAGCCATCACAAGGAAAACCATACATCTGATAAATTGGATTTACTATACATTCCTCAAATTTGATATAATTTGATGTTGTGTAACGAGAATCCCGAACAGAAGTCCATAATTGAATAGGTTGCTCCTCCCCTTGCTTGTTTCTAACGTTAAGCCTCAATGCCTTGGGCCACATACCCCTAAAACGTCCATAGAATAAGATTAAATGCATCAATAATGAGTAAAACTTAAAATAGAGTGATTATTATCCCTGAGGTTAAAAAAACCCTCATGCAATCTCTCCACCAAATATGATGCATATTCAAATGGCTTAGGTTCATACATTTGAATGTCTAAAGCTAAAACTAATGGTCCAATACTTGTGAGGTCTAGAACCTCAATGCCTCCTAACTACGCACAAGACATATAGGTGTACTGAAGGTAATGTCTAAACAAAGCAATGTTAAATGGTGGCTCATCTTGTTTTGTAAGTTCTCTTGCTTCTTCTTTATGGACAACTAGTTTCCACCCAAGGTATGTAGTGTCCATTCTTTGATATTCCTCTTCCAATTTCCCAAAAGACAAAGGTTTATCAAAACCAAAATCTAGGTTGAACACTTCATTTATAGTGTTTACTGAAAACCTTATGAAGGCTTCTCCATTTGGAGTCTGAATGTATTTGCCCGCAGAATTATGATTTCTCGCTAGAATCTCTAAAACTTTCAAATTTACAAAAATATTATGGTTAATTAGTTTACCCAGATTTGTAACCCAAGGGTTACAGAGAGGCACTTCCCTATTTCTCCTCAAGTAATGGAATAAAAAAAATTCATATCCCCTTACCCTAGTCCAAACATCCCCGACATCCTTGTATCTATCTTCCAATTGATCTCGACCAGGTAGATGTTGTTTCGATCTTCTAGACTTAGGGCCAGGTGCTTCCATTTGGTCAATCATATTGTGGTTCAATTTTCTAACTGGGGTGTCTTCTCTTGTTTTGTATTTCTTGGCTCTTGACTCCAAACTCTTGGCTGATCTCTTTTCCCTGTAGAACTAGACACCTCCATTTCTGCAACTGCAATGTCTCACTCTACCCTTTACGAATTATAAGTCTCTATTCTGCCAATTTCCTTCACTGTGTGAGATTTATGTTAGGCAACTTTAATTATATAAGAAATGTATTCAATGCCAAACTCGCAATGATTATCATCCCATAAATTGGCTGATTGTAAACCTGATGCAAGCATTTAATAAGAGTCCTCTGCTTCAGTTTTGAAATTTGATTTGACAGTGGCTCATAGGCACAAGTCTCCCCAATGTAATTTTATTTTGCCGCTATCGGCATAACTCTATCCCTTTCTTCGATACATTGAGATTACCTATTGATCAGCATATGTTGATCTAATTATTTTCATAGCCTCTTGATTTCTTCTTACTCATCGGGATAACATAAGTCGATGACCTCTCTTCCTGCTGATTGAGGTGAGTTATCCCCCTAGTCTCATCGGACATCGGGATAGCTTAAAATATATTCAGGCGATGGCCATATTTTCCTTGATGTCTTTTCCCTCGGCATAGCTCCTCTCGATACATTATGTCTCCTCAGCATAAGCTTTGGAAACATTCTCATCGGGAATAGTCTTACCAATAGCCTCATCGGCTATCGGGAAGACAAGATTTCTCCATTGCTGCTTGTGTGTGTTATGTAAATGGACTTCATCGGTTTATTCTATCCCAATCACATTCTTCTACTTGTCTTAGGTGTTACCATCGGGTTGAATTTTTCCGATAGTGTAGATTTTAAATTTATTGTAACTTTTTCTTTTCCTTATGATTACAAATATTTATAATCTGCTTAATGGGTTCAATATAAACTAAACAAAACCTCTAACACAAAAATGGACTCCACTATTCCTAGTTATTCTTTAAGATACTTTTGAAGCATACATTTTGGCAAAATTTGTCAAAGTAAAATCTCATCCATATCTACCATCTGATAATAACACATTTTTTTGCTTCAAAGGAATCTTGAAAACCATTTGATATGTAGCCATAATCACATTTGTATTTTTAATCACTCCAAGAAATGTTTGATAAGCTTTCTATCCTCTAATCTGCACCTTGAGAGGATCTTTGTCTGGCTTGTCTCATCTTAGTGCCACCTTCAAGATGCCTAGCTGATAGTTGGTTTACAGGAGCCAAATCATAGATGGATGGGAGATGGTCACCTTTGTTGGCATTTTTGATGTTTATGTTGTGATTTTCATTGATGGACACACACTTGCATTGAGATCTCCTTTATATGTATGAGTTAGAGCACAACCAGTATTTGTTCCAACCGGTATGTTGTATTATAGTCTTTAGACTATTGGTGTTTTGCAGAATGTGTTTCCTAGTCTGAAGCGGCATGTTGACCCCATGCAGTTTGTGGATCCCAAGCGGTATGAGGGATTAAAGTGACATAACACATTTTTACCAGTCTTTATTTTTGTCAAATCGGCAACCAACATTTTATATGAACTGGTAATACTCTATGATGAGTTATCATCCACCGATTGTTTGATGGTGCCAACACCTAAACGGTGCTTTTTGTGTCGTGGTAGCAAGTATGTCCAGGTTCATTGAACCTAGGAAATTGTTATGTAATCCTATTGGACTGACATGAACTTAGATTCCTTTATAAGGACATCATGTCTAGGGTTTTAGGTTGTTGATGTGGTTGTAGCAAAATTTTATGTTGTTGCTAGGGTTTAAGGTGGTTGAGGAGTTGGAGAGAATATGAATGTGTAGAAGACTGAAGTAATGTTGGAGTGCATTAGGAACGATCTATCAAGGATCTAACCGAGCAGTCTATACTATTAGCTAGATCAAACACTTGTTGATTATTCACATCTTTGACAAGTCTGTAGCCCTTAACCGGGTAGGCCCAAAAGCCTTTTGTAAATCCTCTAACAAGGTGGTTCACATTTGTGGATCTAAAATCCTCTAGCAAGGTAGTCTTTAATCAGACTTATCTCTTAACAGGATTTGTTCTGGTAAAGAACATTGTAAGACCTTTACCGGTCTGACCTTAACCAGTCTAGTTCCTATTCTACAGATAGTTACTTGTGAGTTCCATCTCACCGTGGTTTTTCCCATTTGGGTTTCCACGTCAAAATCTCTTGTGTTATGGTGTTTTTGCTTCTATGGGTGAATGCATTATTAGCTATTTGGTTTGCATGTGTGTTAACCGGTTTGTCTGCTAAACTATTTTACTGATTTACTATTAGTCTTGAAAAGTGTTTAAGTGCAAAGATTTTTGGCATACTAATTCACCCCCCCTCTTAGTATTCATCAACCTTCAATCTCCTTTAAATGTATCTACTCTTGACTTACTCCTTGGCCTAGTTTGCAAACTCTAGAGAATCCTAGTGATGTAGAGAGGCTATAGGATCCCTTAAATTTTTGTGAACCTTCCTGGCCTTATTACTACTTTGATCTTATCAAAGTGCTTTTACATTGTTGTAATATAGCTGATTCTCTTGTGATCTATCAATGACTATTGTTCATGATGTTACTATGTTGAATGTTCAATGGTTTTGGTTTGTTTTGCAATTTTTCTATGTTTAAGTATTTCAATTTGGTATATTATACTGAAACATCATTTCATAACTAACATTTCAAGTTCTTTATAACTAGTTCTAAGATGACTTTCTTACTTGTGACATCGTTTTGTTTAGTTTGTGAAGGTTAAAGACTGAAGTTTCCATAGCCTAATTTTTTTTGCCCATGAAGAAAGATAATGTCAGATAATATCAGCAAAAAACAAAATAAGGAGACAATTGCTAGATTGTGGTCTAGCTTGAAAAGAAAAAGTGATGGAAAATGTTATTGTCCCTGCAAAAATTGTAAGGGCTTAAAGAATAGAAGACTTCTAATCACAATAGCTGAGAAACATTGTAGGCAGCATGCTCACATTGAAGCGGGGCATGATTATCGTCTATTGGTAAGTTGTTCATTATATCGTTTTAACAATTTTTTATTTTTTTTGATAGGTAATGGGCCAAAGCCGATGAGGTGTACATACCTTACCCCCTTTGGGATTTGAACTTGTGACCTCTCTTTTAAGATCACAAGATCTCTACCACTAGGCCGACTTAGGTTTTACATCATTTTAATGATTTATATACATAATAAATCACTTGATGATGAGATCATGATCATGGTTTATTTATGTTGATCATTTTTATATAGGTGGAGTTCCCTAGGGAACATGATATGGACTTCCACAACTCGAAGAATGTGGTTTTCCAAGTGGAGGAGCATGGAGGTGTGAATATCAAAGCTGAAGATAATGATCCTATTGAAGAAGATGATCATGCACCGGAAAACATAATTGAAGATGATGGTAAAATACATTGATCCATGACACATTTAGTGCTAGCGCAACTGATCATGATGATCAAGATGAATTTGATGTTGTTCATGATGTACCTCTAGTTGAGAAGGCATATGAACCCCTTTATGAAGGCTCCCAAACAACTCTTCTCTGTTGTATTATTGTTGGTGAACTTGAAGGTTATGAACAATTTATCCAACATAACAATCTCACGTATGTTAAGGTATGTCATATATGTCATCTTTTTCCATCTATTTTTGTTGTTATTTTATTATAGTTAATAGACTATGAAACATGCACCATTAAGATTATTTATATTAACAAATTATATTTTTGGTTGTAGATTGATAGGTGACTTTTTGGTACCACCATCGAATATTTTATCTCACTCATACCGAGAATTATTTGCCATTATGAAAGATATTTGAATGGAGTATCAAGCAATAGATACATGTCCCAATGATCATATTATATATCATAAACAACATGAATTTGTAACAGAATTCCCTGAATGTCATATCAGTAGATATCGAACAGATCAAATAACAAAAAAGGTGCCTCACAAGGTTGTTCATTATATTCCCATTATTCCACGTTTGCAACGATTATTTCAGTGTGAAAGCTTGGCACAATTAATGGATTACCATGCACGCAATAGAAGTTGAGATGACATTTTTCGAATGCCTGCAGATGGTTCTGCATTTATGGACATAGACGAATAGTGGCCACACTATAAAGAAGAACCTCATAATCTCAGGCTTTCATTGGTAGCGGACAGTGTCAATCCATTTGGAGAGTTGAGATCTACTTACTCGGTGTGGCTCGTTTCTGTTATCAACAATAACATTCCTCCATGGATGTCAGTAAAGAGGGAGCACATAATGTTGGCAATTATTGTTCCGGGTATTTTTTTATTTAATAGTCATCCACATTAAATTATAAATATTGCAGCAAAATGCTCATAATAATTATGTAATGTTTTTGTTCATTCAACTAGATAAGTACCAAGTTAAAGATATGAATGTATATATTGAGCCTCTTATCGACGAGTTGCTAGAGTTATGGAATGGTGTTACTATGTATGACGTCTCTAGACCAATAGGACAAAGACAATTTCAATTCCATGCAATTCTTGTATGGACAATTCATGATGCCCCAGGGCTAACTCATTTTTTTGGTATGTTATAGTGATCAACTTGTGCATAATTATAAATATTAAAAATTATCATATTTAATCCAATAAAGGGAAAATTTGCATGTCTAGTTTGTGGTCCAAAGATGAAATCTTGTTATTCAAAAAGTTTAGGAAAGAAGGTGTTTGATGAGTATAGGCACTTCCTCCACAAAAATCATAAGTATCGAAATACTAAAAACCATCTTTTCAATGGGAAAGAAAAGACTACATCAAAGCCACGAAAAATGACACCTTGCCTATGGAAGTTGGAATATAATAGAATTAATTGTCAAGGTAATGTCATTCCATCTAATGGTTTATGTTTGGAATTTAGATTTTTATATTGTGTTTTGTTTATTGATGATGTAATTAATGATGATCGTCATTGTTAACTTATTTAACATATTATATGCCTCATGAAGGTCGTCAAGGCATTAATGACCACCTTCCAAAGGGACTAAAGAGTTATCCCAGACAATTAAGTAGGTTTCCCTACTATGAGCAGCTACAAATTGTGCATTTGTTTGATACTATGCACATTGGAAAGAATATAATAGAGACATTATGGAAAATATTAGATGGAAGGCGTGACAAAGAAAAAATTGTCAAAATTGGTAGTGACATTCAGGAATCCAATCATGCAATGAAAAATATCATTCAATCAAATAGAGATGGAGACCATATTAATATAAGTTTCCTTCCTTGGTTATTAATGGAGTAGTAAAGCAATTCTATAAAAGAAGTCATATGAAAAATACGATTTCCCACAGGATTTGCTGCAAACATAAACAATCTCATAATAAAGAAAAGTGAATTTGGGCCAAGGATGAAAACGTGTGATTGGAATACCTTCATTAAGATAATTCATGTTCTTGTGTATTTACTATATATTTATATACTGCATGTACTTTTCATTGTATTATATTAGAAAACAATGAAAATTATCATTTAATAATTGGTGCAGTATGTTCTACCTCTTTCTCTCCCAGACCACTTCGACAATAATGTCAAGCAAGTTATATATGATCTTGGAAAATACATGAGGTAAGTAGTGATATATGTTCAATTTGTAGTGATATTACTTGTTATGTAATATATTGTATATTATTTTGTAAATTCCCATTAATATATTTGTGTCTTGAATCTCTTGTAGGTGGTTATCATCTAAATAAATCCATAAAGAAGATATAAAATATTGGGAGAGAAAAATTCCTCATCTAATGTGTGAAATGCAAAAGTGTCTACCTTCAACTTTTTTCAATGCACAAGAACACTACCTCGTACACCAAGTTGAGGAGATTTAATTGTGTGGACCTGTACACACAAGGTCAATATGGATGGTTGAGAGGCACTTGAAATTTTTAAAGTCTTTGGTTCAACAAAGAGAACATCCTGAGGGTTGTATGGTGGAGGGATATATGGTATACCAGACTATGGTGTACATTACTAAATACCTTCCTAAGTTCATGGAAAAGATCCTTGTAGATCGTTATTGGGATCCCAACTCCATTAATAAATTTGAAGGGGAGAACCTGATGGGGAAAGGTACAATGAGAAAAGTGAGGTAATTATTTGATATTGCAATTATTTTTATATATATTGCAGTTAATTTATTCGTAATCTTCAATATACTTTAATTGTAAATTTCTAGTTATTTTTTGTACAGTTGGTCAAGAGTGGGATGCACTACATTTGTATGTTGCAAACAATCTTTGATTGGATGGTGGCATTGATTCAACGATGTCAACATTCTAGTTGCACATTAACATGGGAAGGTGTGGCTTCATTGGTTAAAGAAGCTCACCGTAATGGATATTATAGTGTTACACAAAGAGAAGTTGATTTAGCATATGGTTTAAAAGATAAATATGTACGTATAAATATATTAATCACCTATATTATTTAAGTTTCTTCCAATTTTAATGATGTACATATTATAGATGTTTGACATTTTGCAGGTGAAACACCACAAGGCTATGTGGTGCAATGGTCATAAATTTCGCATCAAAAAGTTGGATGACATGAAGAAAACTTGTGATTCTGGATAAGTGCAGTATTTCAGGTGACTAATGTTTTCTCTAGAAGCGACATGCATCCTTGAGTCTCATAAAATCGATACTATGGGATTTTGGATGATATAATTGAGTGTGACTTTAGGTCCTTCAAATTAGTTATTTTCGTCATCCAATGGTATAGGCTATAATTGCATGAAAATGATCCTGATAGAATTTTTATTGAACATGATAATGGATTTATAATGGTTAATACAAGGTCATTTGAGTGAGCTGGAAATGAGCCCTATGTTCTTCCAAGCTAATGTGAGCAGGTATTTTACTCAAAGGTTCCTCATAAACCAGGTTGGTCATTTGTTGTTAGATATGATCCAAGAGGAAGGTCGGTAAAGTATAATGTGATGGAAGAAGAAAATACTGAAGAAGTAGAAGATGATGCAGATGATGATCACAATCGACAGTTAGTTGATGATGTTCCTAACAGAAATGTTCATGAAGAAGAACAAGATGAAGATGATGATGATGATGATGATGATGAGTTGGATGAAGGAGAAGATCAATGACATTAATGAAATGTATTGGTATGTAATTAGAATATTATCTATTTGATATTGATTTCTTGATAGAAATTTATTTCACTTATATATGGTTACATAATAAATTCATTGTGTTTTAAATTTCAATGTCATTACATAATTTACTCATGATGTCCTAATAGTAGAACCATGCCACCCGTAGGAGATGGAGACAGATAGAGTATCTGCTAGCCCTCATTTTATTTTAGAGAATATAGACTATGGTGAGCAAGTTGAGCATGATCCAGGTAGAACATATCAAGAACGTGATGGGGGCCCACCGAGTAAAGATGACCACTGTTATTCTTTTAAACAAATTTAATTACAATTGGTGTATTGATTAATGTAACCTTTCATGTTTCAACTCTAGAGGATTTAGAGGGTGTTTAGGATGTTGAGGATGAGGCTAGAGAAAATGATCAGGAAGATGATGTTGTTGGTAGTGGGCCAACATCCCTCACGGGGATTCCCAACATGGTTTAATAGCCTCCTATAGATTCTATAAGTCTAGTGGTTGTATCGGGCATTGATAGGTCGATATTTTGGTGTAACAACAACCCTATCTTGTAACAAGTGGTATCAGACCTTGGTCACAAGTTCGAATCACGCAGGTGGTGGTGAGTGACGCTAGGAGGGGGATTATTGGCAGTGGGCCAAGGTCCCTCATGGGGATTCATGAAATGGTTTAACAACCTCCTATGGATGCTATAAGTCTAGTGGTTGTATCAGGCATTGACGGGTTGATCTTTTGGTGCAATGAAAACCTTAGCTTGTAACAGATGTGGCCCCATTAGGTAAAGAGAACCCCTATAATTTTATTTTAATTAATGGAATACTTGTAACAATAATAATAGAACTCATGAATTTAACCCATTTCTTTGTTATTGCAGTGGACCCCCCTTTGCATACACATCCTCATTGTGAGTACAGGATTAGGAATACATTAATTAGATCATGAGCATAGGGCAGAAGAACCGAAGAGGGGAAAAATGATGACAACAAAGATGTTCCAATTAGTCTTTACCTCCAAGCTTCAAAAAGAAAGAAAAAAAATGATTGTAATCTTATTATATGTTAACAACTAGATTTTATGTGTTAAAGAATTTAATTATGTGTTAATGAATATTAATGAATGATATGTGTTAATAAATGTTGATGAATGTTACTTATTAATTAATGTTAATGAATGATATGTGTTAATGAATTTTGATGAATGCTACTGTAGACGTCTAAAAATGGTCAATGCTTGTGGAGTCATACTTTAACATCTGCGCATTGCCTTATTTTAGGGTTTTTTGCGTCGCATTAACAGTTCTCCTATGTCATGCACTTGGTCTTTATCATTTGCGAGCATCGAGTCCTTCTTTTGCATTCTTCATTTGTCTCACTTTCGAATTTGGTCTTGTCGATAACAATCTTCAGTCATGATTTTGGTCGATCTTATCCTGCCGCATCAATGTGCGTGCTCATTTGGCATATTTTGACATCGTCAATTCGATTTCATTTTGGACATCGTCAATCCTAATCGATGATAGAATTAGGGTTTTGTCCTCTTGTTAGTCTCATCATTTTGCGATCGATTCGTCATTGATCCTCATCCTCATCAATTTTGTCATCTTGCAATCGATTTGTCATCGATTGTTGTCATTTTCAATCTTGTCATTTTGTGATCGATTTTTCATCGATTGTCGTCCATCTCAATCATGTCAATTTGGATCAATTAGTCATTGTTTCTCATCAATTGGCGCATTTATCAATCAAATCACTTATCAGCATTGGTCCTTTGTCAGTCAGAATCATGATCAAATCAAATCGACATCAATTATCTTTTGTCAAGACCTAATTGTCATCCTTGCATTTCTAATTCATCTTCTAGGGTTTCATGATTTATTCATTTAACCTTGTTTGTCATTTCTCCTTCTAGGTTAAATAATAGTTTATTTATCCTAAGTCTTCTTGTCACAATTAAATGTTTATTTAATTGGCTAACTAATTCCTCTCTTTTTGTGAATTAATTAATGAATGAAAAATTATTAATTAATTTACCTAATTTTCCAATTTACTAATTTCTCCTAATTCCTAATTTTCTAATTTTCATCAATTTTCTAATTTCCTAATTTCTAATTCATCTAATTTTCAATTTTCTCCTATATTTCCCCTAATTTCATGGGAATGACATAGCAATTTGTCATAATTTGTCATAATTGACAATCAATCAATTTTGACATAGCAATTTGTCATAATTATCAATCAATCAATCTTGCATAGAAAGTGTCAATTTGTCATAATTTGTCATATTTGTCATTCTTGATTTGAAATTTCCATTCGAATCAAATTCATGCTAATCTTGTCTTTTCTCTGATTTATCTACAAATTGGATGAATTTCTTCAATCAAGAGGTCGAATCAATCACGCTTCTAGTACCCTTATGCTGTCGTCTCATCTCGTCAATCTTGCTTTCACATTAGGTTTATGCACTTGAAGGTGAGATCCACAAAACAAAGCAATTTGAAGGAGAAAGAAGGACAATGGAGCCACATGAAGGAGACATCTACATTTGGTTTGCTTAGATTTCATTTTGAATGTCTTGTCTTCATGTTTTCATTGAATGTAATTAGGATTAATCACTGCATTTGAGTTTTTGTGATTGAGCTAGACCAATTTCCTATTTGCTTTGATGATTTCCGAATTCCTAGCTACATTAATTGGTGAACCCGATGTGAACTAACCCCCTAACCATGCTTTGGAGTGCTTTTGAGCTGATTTGCAGGTGAAAAACCCAAGAAACAGGGTAATTCAGGGCTTTCTGGGCACTTCTACGCCTATGTGGGAGAGTTTTGCGCCTGTGTCAAGGAATTTGTGCCTGTGTTACTGCATTCTATGCCTGTGTCAAAGGGATTTGCACCTGTGTTAGTACATTCTGTGCCTGTGTCACTACATTCTGCACCTGTGTAAGACATTCTGCGCCTGTGTAAGGCCAGAAACATAGGTAAAAATCAGTATTTTTACTTGCAAATTACTTTGTTTTGCATTCTATTTCTGCATTTTGGCTTTTCTTTGGTACTGATTCTCTATGCAGCACCTTGGAATTACGCATGGCAAAGACAAAAATGAAACTACTAACAAATTTCATGTAGGTTCGCTAGTCAAAGACCAAACAAATCAAACTTCTAACTTGGTAATTTTGCAGATTGCCTTGTATTTCAACCGAACTTTTGTGTTTGTGATTCATAATTAGGCACCTAGTATGATTTCTAAGTAGGATGGAATGAATGTGTGTTTGCTTTGATTGTCGAGTTTGACATTGGAGTAGGAGAGTATTCTCTCATCCTTCTTAGGGTGATCAAAAATCCAGATCTTCGATACCATTCTCATGGCTCAGATTGTTTGTTACCTTTAGAGGGCCTGCCTCCCCGACCATTTGCTTTCTTTTGCAAGCAAGTGACAATCATGAGAAGGGAATGACCCAAGTGAGCACAGCCAGAGTACCTTGTCATTCTAACTCACTATAAATAAATACCTGATGGGCGAAAGCTTTGAAGGAAGGGTTACGTGGGAATTGTAGTTACTTGGGAAGTGATGACCCTTGAACTCTTTCTCATATCAACATCTATGTAGGACCTCACGGTCTAAATCATGCTTGTGCGACTACATTTCTTTGGTATCTTGGTGGGCCTATTTCTCAATCATGCTTGTGTGACACCAAGGAGTAGCGCTTAATATAAATCCTTATTAAACACCTTGTATTTAGAGGCCAAAAATCCTTCTAGTTGCTTGAGAAGGACAAGTTCGGATACTTGGAAGAGATACTAAGTTTTCCATGGGGAGATTTTTGGCTGCCTTGAGAAGTGAGTGCCATGGAGGGGAGCTCGTGGGGTCAAGCATCTATGTATTCTCCTTTAATCTCATAATGAGTCTACCTCTCAAGTACCTACTGTCCTTACCTACCATAAGAAATGTGTGAATGAGCATGATTGTCTTGAGTCTAAGTTAAAATATCTTGTCTTCTTTGCTTGTCAAAAGTTGAGTTGTGTCTCATTTCAAAAACAAGACAAATTGATTCAAAACAAGGTTAAACACAAGAGTATTTCATTCAACAAAGTTCAAAACACCTTCAAACATTGTTGTCAAACATTTTTCAAAATCTTGTCTCAACATTCATGTCACTTAGATTTAGGTTCATCCTAGGTTTGCATTTTGCAAGTTCATTGTCAACTACCAAGGTTAGGTTTCACCTAGGTCATACTCCTTTGCATATCAATAAGGGTCATCCATTTGCATGTGTCCTCTTGCATTAGAGTAATACCAATTCATAATTCAACCTTAGGTTTTGTCTTAGGTTGACATTGTCATACATTTGCATTTGCATCTTTGTCCTCATAACATTAGGTCACATTTGCATACCCTAGGTCTCTTCATTAAGCTTAGGTCATTATCATATCATATTAGGGTCATTTGCATAGTAATTGTCCCTTTGCATATAGTCTCAAAACTAGGTTTTGTCATACTTGAGTAATCCAAATCTTTGATAAACCCTAAGTCATTGTTAGGAAGTCTAGACCTTATCAAACTTTCGTCATTCGTGTCATTCAGTCAAACCTAGCTTAGTATCCAAGCATATAGGGGAGACATTGTCATTTTGTCCTTTTGTCACTTTGTCCCTTTGTCACTTGGTCCTTTTGTCCTTTGAGGTCTAGACATCATTTCAATTTCCTAAGGGTCTCTTTTTAGATTTGCATTCCAAAAGGTTTGTCAAAATCTCGAAAAACAACAAAAACATAGGTTGCATTCTTGCCATAGGTTGCATTCTCATCTATTTTAGTTTTGCATTTAGTTGCATATCATATATCATCCTTGAAAAATTCCAAAAATATTGCATTTGCATAGTGACATGCCTATTGAGACAAGGTCAAAATCTAAGAAGATGGGTGAACCAACGTATCAACCCATTGACAACATATCAAACTCACAGTTTCAAACTAGTCAAACAGTACAAATTGAAGGTTCATCAAGCACATCATTACCACCATATGGAATGGTTCAGCTTGGACCACCTCCATTATATGAACCAGTGTTTGTACCCATGAAACTGGGACATGTGAGTGTTCCACCAACACCAAGGGGAAATGCACCTTTTGGTTGGAATCAACTGAACCTGCAACATGACATTCAAACTCAAACATTATATGAGGAGCAAACTCTTTCACAAGGATTTGGTTCAGATCAAGGCATTCAACAAGAAACAAATCCAAATATTTTACCAGATTCTTCATTAGATTCCGATGCCTCTGATGATGTTGATATGTTCCTTCAAGATCTAAAGTTGACAAAAAAGATGGATAAATTCTTGAACAAGGTCTTTAAGATGTTCCCACAAAAATATCTTGACATGATGAGTAATGTGACCTCCTCAAGTGAGCAAATCAATGTGCAAAAACAACAAGGCGGTGAGCTGTTAAGTTTCTCTCCGCATCCAAATGAAGAAAATGTGCAACAAGAAACTCAACCTACCTTGATGAGTAAACATGCTTCAAAGATATTGACAGTGACTATTCCTCAAAAGTCACCATTTGAGACAATAAATAATCCATTATTTAACACAACACCTGTAACACAAGATCAAATGAGGACCACACAAATATTGAGAGCTATCCCTCAACAAGAAGTGGTTCCTCACATGCATAAAATTGGATCAAAATCTAAGATGCAAGAAAGCTTTATGACTAGAATGCTTGATCTCGCCAATGTCCAAAATAATTCCACAATGCAACAAAGTTCCTATGTCCCATTAAGTTCAATATATTTTCCAAACACTCAAGTACCTGTTATGCAAACTATTGTGACAGATCCTTCGATAATGGCGACACAAAGAGCTGCAGATAGTGGTTTGCACCAACAACAAATGTTGCAACAAGTGAGTAATATACAAAAGGTACAATTGAATGTGCAAACAAACAATGCTCAACAACAATAATATCACATTCGACAACAAGTTGTAGCACCCTTTGCACCATTACAAGTTAATGCAAACTTGCAACCACCACAATGGATTGGACAAACAACACAGCAAGTTAATGCAAGTGCCATACCCCATCTTAAGGAGAAACAACAAAAACCACCCAAACAAAGTTTTTTGCAAATGATGGGATTCACACCGCGACAACAACAATTCGCACAAAGTCAACAAATTTTGATTCATTCGCAACAACAACAACATTTGCCTCAATATGTGCCAAGACAAACAAGCTATCATACTTCACAACTGCAATTGACGCTTGTGCAATATCAACAACACCCTTAATTGCAATATCAACCTAGGATACAAACGATGATTCCACCACAAGAAGCACAGCAACAAGGTCAATATCAAGGCATGGCACAACCACAACAACAAGAGGTGTACCAAGAACATTATATGTCGGAGACACCAAAGACGGCAATTTCAGAGCATCAACAACCGATCGGAAACACGATGTATCGACAAAGAGTACCCACCAGGATTAATGATGGACCTCCAAAATCTAACACAATTGCACAATAGCTTGAGAAGTTGCAACGACAAGTCGACGCATTAGAAACCAAAGGAACAAAGAAGTTGTACACGGATCAAGATTTATGTCCCAATCCATTTGACAAGAGCTTGTACATGCCTCCCTTCCCTAAGCATTTTGAGGCACCTAATTTTGAGAAGTATAAAGGGAATGGCAATCCAAAAGATCACATTCGAGTATTTTTCACAGCATGTACTGAAGTGAGTTATGAGGAAACATATTTAATGCGCTTATTTGCACGAAGTCTCACGGGACAAGCCATGGATTGGTATTCGCATCTGCCAGGAAATATAAAGACTTGGTCGGAATTGGCTCAAAATTTTATATCTCACTTCGCATTCAACATTGATAGTGACGTGACCATGTTAGATTTATGCAACACCAAGCAAAAGCAAGGTGAACCATTAGTGACTTTCTTGCAATGATGGTGAAGCTTGTATAGTCATTCTTCCCTAGATATACCTGAAGAACAACAAGTGAACCTATTTATCCAAAAATTGGTCCTAGAAATGATGTATGAACTCAAATTGAAAAGTCCCAGTACTATTGAGAAACTCATTAAGAAAGGGATGAACATTGAAACTGCTCTTGTAGCTAAGGGAATCATTAAGCTCAACAAGCACAGTGACAACACAAACAATTTAGGGGACAGAAATAGATTTTGGTACAAAAGCAAGAATGTCACTAATGATGGAGTTGTTAACGCAAGGGCGGTGAATGCAAATCAACCCCCATTCACAATCAAGAAATTGAGTGCTCCTAATATGTCAACTATGGAACAAAATCAACTACTAGCGAGCAATGTTACTCAACAACCACAATACCAACAGCGTACTCAACAATACACTCAACAATATAATCAACAATAAGGTCAGCAACAAAACCAGCAATGAAAACCTTTCCAATCAAGGGATGGGCCTCCTCGACAATTTATGCCATTGGGAGAGCCTATTGAGTCAGTAATGAAACAATTAATACAAGCAAAATTTATCAAGTTACCAGATATCAAGGCAGAACCATTGGTAAAGCCGCATTGGTGGAATGATAATGCCTATTGTGAATACCATCGGTCAAAAGGGCATAAAACTGCATCATGTTTTCAATTGAAACATATGATTCAAGACTTTTTAGAGCAAGGAGTAATTGAGGTAGATCCGCCCAACGCGACCTCTAACATTGATCATACAATTTTCAAAACTCCTTTGCTTGATCATGACAAGGGTAAAGCATCTTCTTCAAACTCTACCCAAACAACAAATTATGCAAATACTGGTTATAACAATGTCATCAATTGTTTTGAACATCAAATGAGTATGTTTCCACCCTAAGAATAAAGGGACAAGATCCTTCTTGCGCAGTCACCACTCGTCGATCCAAAATAGTCCTGAAAGGAGCTCCTGCAGTTCCTCTGAAACCAACTCCTGCGAGTCAGTATAATCTCCTAGATCATCTAGGAAAGACACCTGCACAAATATCAATTCTTGAGTTGTTGAGAATGTCCCCTATGCATCATGCAGTCCTAGATAAAGCTTTAATTGAGTCCACTATCCCAACAAACATTGATGTTGACCAATTTCAAGCCTGAATAGGACATCTAGCTGTTTCCCAACACGTTGCATTTTCTGATAACGATATTTCACCTGATAAGCTCCCTCATAATGATCCTTTACATCTTGAAGTCTTTGTCCATAATTGCAAAATCCGACAAGTCTTGATAGATGGCGGAGTGAGTCTTAACATCTGTACCTTGAGAGTGGTCATTGGTCTTGGTTATACAGAAAATGATATTGATTCTTCCAGAAGAATAACAATCAAAGCATATGATGATGCTGAGCGCCCATCTAAAGGGATAATTACATTGCCTATCAGAGTTGGTCCAGTGATAGAAAACACTTTCCTATAGGTCCTAGACCTCGATCTCCCTTACAATATGATTCTTGGTCGTCCGTGGATCCACGCAATGAAAGCAGTTCCATCCACTTATCATCAATGTTTAAAATATCCTTACAATGGAACTGAGATAACAATTCTAGGAGATCCTAATCCATTTCAATTTTGTGCTACTCTAAAGGATTCCCCACAGCAGCAAGTCCTAGTTAATAGAGAGGCCCACTCACATAGCTATGTGGATCCTAATGAATTGTTAGACGTTGTCAAAGGAAAATTGAAGATACAGGGCCAAGGATGCGGAGAGTATTCAATGGCTCAAACATTCCTCATCAAGAATTTACCAATATCTCCAAAATCATATGGCAAACAACATTTGTTGCACAAGGAACCTAAGGTAGTCATTCAATATCAACCCCCCACTACATTTACAAGATGGGGTGAACTTGACAAAGAAACTTTGGATGATGATGTCATAAATTGGCTTTATAAGGATCCAACTGAGACCCCACCTATCAGGTTGCCAGTGGAATGGTACGGCAAAGGGTTTACTATGCTGTAGAAGAAAGGATATGATGGTTGTAGTGGCTTAGGTGCTGACAAGAAAGGAAGGCTAGAACCTATTATACCCAAGATGTGACCTCCAAATTTAGGGTTAGGTTTTGTACCATTGCAAATTGGACCTTTGTCTACCAAAGTGACCACGTGTGGAAAGGGGCATGACTCTAATGATGAAACAACACCTGAGGATACCTGACCTGAAACTGATTCCAATGAATGGGAGTGGAGTTCTTTTTCTTCTAGCTCCTATGCCCTTGACAATGTTTTCCTTGACCCTGATGATTTGCCCATGGAAGACAAACATGAAATAACTCCCCCTCCCAAAACATGTCCTAATGCTTGGATAGAGTCATTCTGGGACCCAAGCTCCGGATCAGATACAAGCAGTTCAGACAGTGATACCACAAACATTTACATCTTTACCATCTCAGCCCTCTCTCTCCTTAAAACCAATGATGACATGCCCCTCGTTTATCCCCAGCTTATTCAACTTGACCTACAAGAACCACTCACATTGGACTGTTTTCAAAATGACAAAGCAATTGCAGAATTTCTGGGACTACAGGAAGGCATACCACAAGGAGATCATAAGGCAGGATTTGATATTGATCTGGATTCCACAGCATATTTTGGGGAGTCAACTCCATCTTCTAGTCATCAAAATGAAAAAAGAAAAGAAAAAGTACAAAATAAAAAAGATAGATCTTTGAGTGAAAACTGTAAGGCGCTCTCTGATCATACAAAAGTAAAAATAAAAGACGTACCTGTGGGTGAAAACCTCTCTGAGGCGCCCAAAGGTGGAAGAGTGGACATACCCCTATCAAGTCAGGATAAATCAACATTGCTTGTGGAAATGACCGAAGAAATCAATTTGGGTACACTTGACAACCCTAAGGTCATTCATTTCGCTGCTTCTTTATCAAAACAGGAAAAGATAGATTTTGTCAATTTCTTTCTTGAGAAGAAGATCAATTTTGCATGGTCCTATGTAGATATGCCTAGCCTTGATCCAGAATTAGTCCTTCATCACTTTCCATTAAAAGCAGATGCCAAGCCTGTCAAACAGAAACTCAGAAAGATGCATCCCCAGGTGGCTCTCTTGGTCAAGGTAGAACTAAAAAAATTACTAGACATGGGCTTTATCAGACCCATTGATTATGCAGAATGGATTTCCAATTTGGTACCAGTTTGCAAGGTAACTGGGGGCATCAAAATCTGTACGGATTTTAGGGATCTCAATAAAGCATGCCCTAAAGATGATTTTCCACTACCAAATATAGACATCATAGTTGACATGACTGCTGGATATGAGATGCTCTCATTGATGGATGGTTTCTCTGGCTATAACCAAATTCGCATTTCTCCTGAAGATCAACATAAGACTGCATTCACCTGTGCTTGGGGTACCTACTATTGGAATGTGATGCCCTTGGGTCTTAAAAATGCTAGCGCAACATATCAAAGAGCGATGATGACAATTTTCCATGATTTCATGCATACTTTGATGGAAGACTATGTTGATGACTTATTATGCAAATCTGTCACAAGAGATAGTCATCTAGCCATCCTAGGTGTTGAGCACTATTTTTTTTTTAAAAAAATAAAAAAATAAAAAAATATAATAATATATGTTTCCATAAGCATGAAGACTAATGGATATTTTGGCCAGTAAACTGTATCGAGCACTGCAGGAAAAGTTTCATCGAAAGAGCGTTTTCATCGACACAGGGCATATAAAGCATTAAGCAAAGGTATTTCGGCAAAAAGTTACCTTCGATGAACACAAGAAACCGCTCATCGATACTCCAAGTTTCATCGAAAAGGTAAAAGCAAAAAGCAAAAAAGGCAAAAGGTGATTTTGAAGGAATGTCGTTACCAAAGAAACTCAAGATACATTCATCGAAATGCAAGTTTCATCGATGAACGTGGTGTCGAACAAAAGAAAAGCTTTTTCATCGATCAAAAAGGATATCGATGAAAAGGGGATATCGATGAACACTCATAAGCCTTCACCGAAGAAAGAAACTCATCGAAAGTATGGCATCGATGAAACTCACGAGCAACTTGTCGAAAAAGGGGACTATCGATGAAAAAGTGATTTCGATGAGTCTTAAAAGCGGCTTCTCGACGTAAGCTTTTCACCGAAACAATATTATCAAAGACAATGAGCTTTCGATGGAAGATTCAAACACTCGGCCGAAGACAAGGGTTTCATCGATAACTTGAAACGCGTGCACTTTGAGTGGACTGTACTTCCCACGAAGGAGTTAAAGGCCCAGTTGAAAAGTGTCACGTCTGCAATTAAGTTTAAAACACTTGAGTAGCCGTTACAGATGCAGAACATTAACTGTACACAAGTTTCCCATTCAATTACAGTTGAACTGAGTGAATTTTCGTAAGAATCAGATCGATGCTAAGAGATTGGAAGCTGTGAAGAACTTGCAGAGATTTGCAAACGATAACCAGAAGAGTTGAGCATTCTACCAAGTAAGTGTTGTCTCTCTTATTTACTGTAACTATGGAACCTTCGTCTTCTTCTTCTAAAAATAGTAGGAAAGGAAAAGAGTTAAACCCTGAAGAGAAGCCCAAGAGACAGAAGAAAGAAGGGAGAGCTTTGACTCAGGACTTATTAGACCAGTGTCCATCGTCTAGTGTAAGGTCCAAAAAGATTAAAAGTGAAGAAGAAGGATTAGAGGACAAATTTGAAAATCTAGGAGACATTTGGACTGAGATAAGAGGGCATGAGTTATTTTTGTTTGGTTACAAAAGAAGGGATGCACTCGAACCCATTAGTAATCTATGGAAGAGGAACTTAGGCAAATTAGTAGTTCCAAATGTGTTTGTAGACGTAGAATTAATGAAAGCTCTGGTAGATTGCTACAACCTGAGAACTAAAACCATATGTGATTACAGAGGGAATACATTAGTAGTAATCAACAAGCAGACTATTGATATGGTTTTTGATCTAGACTGGGAAGTCGAGGAGAGCATCGATATGAAGAAACATTCACAGGAATTCTTTAGTTTGGAAAATATCTACAGGACTTGGAGGCTACCTGTTCACAGGCCAAAAGTGGGTGGGTCATTTGTTCAGTTTGGCAAAAATGACAAGGTGCCATTTGATGTCAACCACTTCCATCCATATTTCAAATATATGTATTATACTGCAGCCCAAGTACTAGGCCTAGAGGCTCATCCACTCATGGATATTGGGATTATGGTTCTGTGTGCTGATATTCAATCAAAAGACCCTAGGTCATTTGATTTTGCTACTTATGTTGCGGATGCCTTGAATCATGGGCTGGAAAAATTGAAAGGAGACCTTGTGAATGTTCACTTTTCATTATACTCCATGCTAATGCATATTCTTCTTTATTGTGGACAAGAAATTAACTTCTGGCCAGATGAGTTCAGCATCAGGTCTTATGATAAGAATGGTCTGAAGAAGCCGATTCAGTTGTGGGTATCAGTATGGGACCAGAGGTTTATGAACAACCAATATTGGCATTTTCAAGAATACTTTGTGAAACCTCTCAGTGCAGCTTTTGGACAACACAGGGATTATACTTTGTCCCCTGAAATTAAGAGGTTCCTCAGGCCAAAGGATTTCTCTCCAGAGTCACAGATTGAACATAATTGGGGTGATTGGTATTGCCATGATAATCACACAGAGATAAGGGTATTTGGATATGAAGGGCAACCGCACATGCTTCCAATTACGGTGCCAGACAGAGTGGCTAGCTTGGAGATTATAAGGCAATTGTCTAGTGCCAGTGCTAAACATTTAACTGATTTTGGTAAACAATCTATTGTTCCAGGTTTATTAGTTTTCTCTGATTTCATTGTCAAAAGTTCAAAGAGTTATCATTTATTACAGAATAAATTAAATTACTATGGCATGACTCTGGGTGAGCCTAGGGAGAATTTTGATCCCGAAGGATATATAAGAGCTGCCAGAGCCTCACAGAAACTCAAAGCTGGGATACATATGGCCAAAATGCCAGACGACCTAATTAAGAACCTTGAGCGAGAGGAGGCCAAAGCTTTAAAAGGAAAGAGTGAGTTAGTCTGGGAGGCCTACAAATGGAAAAGGGCAAGGGGAATGATAGATGGAGACCTAATTGGAAATCTCCAAGATCCTCTGGAGGTAGCTAAAAGGCTGCTTCAACATGAAGCTGAAATTATGCACAGAGTTCCTTCACAATTCCTTCGCTTCATTAATACTGAGAAGGATAGTCAGCCCCTAGCTCACATGTCACCGAAATCGACCACCAGTAGTATCCCACCTGATTCTCCTAGAGAGGATTATCCTCCTGGTTTCGAAACAGAAATGAACATGGACACAGGAGAAATCAACATCAAAGATGTTGTTGACATAAGAATGACTGAGCATGAGGACTTCATTGCTGATGATGGATTCGCCTCCTCTAGGGAATTCCTTTCATTTCTATATCAATACAAAGGGGCTCATGTCAAACGAAGCATGGCTGGAAAACCAGAGGAGGAACAGATGAAGAGATTACAGGATGAAATTGATGTCCTCATGAAAGACATGACTCTTGAAAAGGGGAGGAAATTATTAAAAGAGGTCGGTGTGATCATCTTCTCTGGTTGGGATATCAACTCAGCATTCTTATTTGATGGCTTTTTGAAAAAACAAGATTTGAATCAGCAGGTATTGCCCCAGGAGGTAGATAAACTATTCCTAGGCTCTGGATATGATCCAGACAAAAAGGCTCTCCTACAGTGGGCACTATATCGAAAAGGGAAGAGGCCAATCATTGTGGATATAGAAGAAACCTTTGGGCATCTCATGGTTCATCAGGTTGGAAAGACTGATCCTAGGGTCACTGCAAAGCTCAACCTGGATGTTGCAAGATTGAACTTGGACCAGACAGAGTTTTTGGTCAGAGAGAACATTACATACAAGGGATTATATGAAAAATCCAAGGAGGAAAATCAGAAGCTGCAAGCAAAGGTATTGCAATTAGAAACGGGGACTCCTATCAGTGAATACACCTCATACCCCGCAGGACGCAGCTTGGATGACGTCTCTGATGCCCTGTACTGGAAATATCAGGCAGAGAAGGCCAATAAACACGCAGACAATATCCAGCAAAAGATGGACAAATTGGTCAACGATATCATAGGACATCGGTTTAACACCATGCTCTTACAGGTCGAACCATATTGGATAGTTTACAATGGAACAATAAAAGCACTAACAGAGCATGAACGGTTAAGAGCACGATTGCAGGGGGTGATAAGCAATGACGATACCATGACGCCAGAAGAAAAGGCTGAGGGTAATGCGTATATGGATAATCATGTCAAACTCGAGGATATGCTGAGAAGAGATTTAAAATAATTAGATGATGAAAAACCCATTGGAATGCCTTCCGTCTACAAGGAAGGATAGGTAATAACCTTAGAGGATTTGCGAAAGGAACTTGTCAGCGTCAAGGATTGGGCCTTGTCAGAAATTGATCGGAGTAAGGATATGGCCCCTACCGTCAACCAGATAATATTCAAGTACCTGACGCTAGGGGATGAATTAAAAAAGCAAACGCCTCGAATCAGAACATTCAAAGACGATGATTACATTCATCATTTGGGGCTTTTGAATCTCTTTTTGCTTAAGTTTAGAAACACTCAAGTTAACGACTAATATTTTGAAAAGTCATGTCTCTTCGTGAAAAACTTTCGTCCTCATATATATATGAGAATGATTTTTGTAATGTAGAGAGACAAGATAATTAGATAGGATTAGGAGCAAAACAGCAACAGCCTGTAAGTCTTCTGTGTACAAACTATAATGGAATACAAATCTTGATCTACTATTTCCTTGCATATGTGTTGTGGATTATTTCATTTTCTTTTGGCAATCGTCTATGATATTGTCTGATAAAGATAAGGTTATTCATGTTCTTAAGATCAGATCTATGCTTTATGTTATAATGTTGCAACAAAAGTTCTGCTTGCCGATTGTAATCGTTCCTTGCAAAGCTTAATTGACTGGTCCCTTAAGGGTAGGGTTAAATTCACTCAATCAGCACATAATATAAGCATTCATTTGGTTTTAAAAGAAATAGTAACTGACAGGTTCATAAGGGATGAATTAAAAAACTGTCTCACAGATTCGCACTATAAGTCTTGAAGAAAATTGTGATGACTCTGTAACCCAAACAGTGAAGAAGGCACTGGCTAAAATCTCAAGTTATACTCATCATTTCTTTCATAATTAGTTATTTTGACAGCTATAGAAGTAATTAAGAAACACAAAACAAACAATTATCATAACAACAATCTTGAACTCGTCTGCTATATCTCCATTCAAGGAACTCATGCCATTTCAAGATCAGGAGATATCAGATTAGGATAACATATCTGCTATAAAAAGCACTGTTTATTGGAGACATTCAGTGAATAGGTATACCCGCCTAGGTCCTGCAGAGCCTAAAGTGAGAGAGTAAGCAACCAAAAAGGTTCACTCTACATGTTGGCCAAGTCAATTGGAGGGTTTGACCATAGGGACTGACATTTCCTTAGAACCTATCCAATCTGTTGATTTGAGACCCAACAGATTGGCGACTCTGCTGGGGAGAATAATAAAAACTCTGTTGTGGGAAAGAACTCAGAAGAAAAAAATAACACATATCCTCTAGGAAAGAGGTGGCGACTCTGAAATAAGAATTTCAATGCACGGGACAAGATCGGTTGCGAAAGGACAATCTTTATCCCAATTAGATTTCCCTCAATGAAAGAACAAAAATAAAGAACCCATGAATGATTCCATGAGAGAAAGATACAACCAGTATAAACATGAAAGTAGCCAACATTCGCCCTTAAAAGAACAAGATAGAACAACAACTTCAAGCCCGGTGAATGAAGATTTGGTTGCAACATATAAAGCTCAAAAGGGGCGATGGCAAATTCCCCCTGGTTTTGAAAATCATGAAGCACGGTCCAAACAATACACACCACCTCCATCAGGATCAGGTATGGCAGATCCTGCAGATAGATTTATAGATTTAACCAGACAAATGATGGAGGCAGCTGCTGAGATGAGAGATTCAGGAAGGACTCAGGAATGTTTGGAGCTGTGTGCCAAATTGGACATAAATGTTGGTGAGGATGACTTTAATAAAGATGTAAACAACTACAAGAAAACATATGCTCAGGGAGTGGGTAAAACAAAAGGTAATGATTTCAAAGCTTATGAGAATCCTCTGTTTGGTAACAAGAGGGATGATCATGTGCAATCAGGTGCACCACCAGTCCAGCAAAACTCACATACAGGCTTCATCCCTCATAATCAGTATCCACCCCCTGGTCAGTTTTATAACCAACATCCACCCCCTAATCAGTTTCAGTATCAACACCAGAATCAATACCCTCCTCCTTATCAAAACCAAATGCCCTTGTATGGTAATATGAAACAGAACTTTGTGAATCCTCATGGAGGGCATGGACTAATAAATATGGAACAAATGAGGCAGTTTGATTTTTCAGGAATGATGGTGTATCCATATCCCATCCCAAATGAAATCAGGACAGCAATACCAAAGTTCACAGGAAGTAATGCAGTTTCAGGTGAGGCTCATTGCAAAGCCTTTGATGCAGTAATTGAGGATTTTGGTTTGCCATATGAGGATGTCAAGATCAGGTTGTTTATGCAGTCATTAATAGAAGATGCGAGAGATTGGTTTAGAACGTTGCCTGATGCATCCATTAGAAATCTTGCAGAATTCAAAGAATTGTTCCTGGAGCAGTATGGAGACCATAATAGTCCTGAGTTTGCTTTGCATGAAATCATCAGCATTAAGAAAGAGCAAAATGAATCAGTAATTGACTTTAACAAAAGATTCAATAGGGTTCTAAACAAAATCCCTAATAGGATGAAACCAGTACCTGAAGTGAGCATTCTGTACTATATCAATGCTTATGACAGCAAAACAAACTATGAGTTGAGAACCAGAAACCCAAGAGATCTCCGAGATGTTATGAAAGATGCCATTGTTATAGAGAACAATAGAAAGGCTGCTGGTAAGGTTGGAAAAAGAGAGGATGCAAGATTGTATAATCCTAAAGCACTCAAGGCCAATAGGGATGAAGATAAGCTTGACAAAGTTTTAAATGCCCTGAAGGATTTGTCTGTAAGAGTAAACAAAACTGAGAAACAGCAATACTACCGTCCTGAGAGACCTAGACTACATGACATGCCTTATAACACTACATGGAAGGATGGAAAACCAGTAGAAAGGAACCACAAAGACAATCAACAAATTCTAGATCCTTTAAAAAGAACAGTGAATTATACTCAAGACGATGACATGTGGTGCTATGCTTGCAATATGCCACACGCTTCTTCTTTGTGCGCAGTAGCAAGAGGGTTGCAAGAGGAAGAGGATAGCTATGAAGATCATGTGGACGATTCAACTGTTAATATGATATCATTTAGTCAGGAAGGAAGGTCAGATTCTATAAATATTGATCAATGCTCTGTCTTGCCTGTGACCACCAGCAAAAATGAAAGTGTTAAGCTCAGAATCCCTACTGAGGAGGAAAAAAGAAGAATTACAGCTTGTGTCGTTGCACAAGCAAAAAGGACTTATGATTTAAGGAATAGGGTAGTGAATCCAGAGCAAGGTAAACCTACTAGTCTTTTTATGAAAGAAACTAATGAGACACTCAAGCGAATAAACAAAGGAGCTATGATTAAGGAGGTTGTACCAAAGAATAATAAGAAGGGTCCTGATGTTCAAAAGAAAGAAACAGTAAAAATTCTTTCATCACAGCAGTCTACCTTTTTTGATATCTCAACTGCACTAACGCAATTAAAAGTCTCTGTCCCATTGATGGAAATCATGAGGTTTCCTGAATATAGGGAAAAAACTTTGGAGATGATCTCAGGTGTCCAAGAAGGAAAGGTTAATGAACAGAAACAAGAAGTCCCAACAGGTGACAGTAATGAACAAATGGCTCCAATTATATACCTAGGGTCCACTATAACTAAAAACCCAACACAAGTAGACCCATTTTACCTCACTTTGGTGATAAACAACAAAAGGGTAAAGAATTGTATGATTGATTCAGGAGCAGCCATAAATGTCATGCCTGTTGGGGTGATGAAAGAATTAGGATTGGAAGTTGATACTACCTTTGGGAAGTGCTATGCCATGGACAATAGATCAGTCCCAGTGGTTGGTATCATGAAGGATGTAGAGTTCAGATTAGCAGCCTGTCCAGAAGCATCATATAAAACAGATATCACGGTGGTAGATGTTCCACCAAACTATGGAATGTTGTTGTCTAGACAATGGTCGAATATGATTGGTGGATATGTGCAGCTAGATTTGTCTTATGCTACGATTCCAATAAATGGACAGGAAATAAAAATTGACAGGGAACCTCGGTCCACATATATCATAGAAGACATGGAAGAAACAGTGAACCAAGTATGTTTTTTACAAATTGATATGGACAACTTCCAGGTACAATTGACAAAACCTAAATTTAAAGAGTGGATCCCCATTGAGTCATGTCTAACTGAAAAGGATGGTCAGATATGGAAAATGTTATTTGATGGGTCTTGTAGCAAAGAAGGGAGTGGAGCTGGAATCCTTTTTATTTCACCTACAGGAGAAACTTACAAATATTCTTTCAAGTTGTTATTTGAATGTACAAACAACATTGCTGAATATGAAGCCCTACTCACTGGTCTTAACATAGCAGTCAAAAATGGAATCAAATTGCTAAGTGTCTTTGGTGATTCAGAATTAATAGTCTCACAAGTAAATGAGAGATATGCCTCAAAGCACTTAAGACTGAAACAATACAGGAATGCTGTATGGGATACCATGGAGCTTTTTGATGCTTTTCAGATAACCTGGATAGATAGATCAAAGAACATCATGGCAGATTTTTTAGCAAATATTGCACTGAAAGGTAATGATATAACGCTAACTGGGATATCTGAAGTGGAGATGAAAGTGAGACCATCTGTTCCTGACAACTTGTATAATTGGCAAGTGTTTCAAGATGATGCAGATCTGCTGAACTTCTTACAGTGTGCTGATCATTATCAGGCTCAAGCTATAAATTTTAATGACTTTGTGGAACAAACTGAAGGTAAGAAGACCTTATTTAGACATGAAATTATACAACTGAAGTCAAATAAATTACCAAGAGGCCTGGTAGCATTAGAGAGAACTTTTATTGCTCAAGATGTGATTGAAACCAAAGGGTCAGCTGTTAAAGAAAGTGATGTTGAACAAATCAATCTAGGAAATGAAGAAGCCCCCAAGAATGTTTTTATTGGGAAAAAATTGACTCCTACTATGAGGCAACAACTGATAATTTTGTTAAAAAGATATAAACATGTGTTTGCATGGTCTTATGAGGATCTCAAAGCTTACAGGGAAGATCTCTTTCAACATGAGATACCACTTAAACCAGAAGCAAAACCATTCAGACAAAAGCAGAGACCTATTAATCCCACATTGCTACCAAAAATGAGGGAAGAAATTATAAAGATGAAAGACGCAGGAATAATTGAGCCATGCAGATACTCCACATGGGTTTCTAACTTGGTACCAGTCAGGAAGAAAAATGGGGATATTAGATTATGTGTAGACTTTAGGAATTTAAACATATCGTCTCTAAAGGATAACTATCCATTGCCAAATATGGATAATATGCTGCAGAAGGTAACAGGGTGTGAGTTGTTGTCCATGATGGATGGATTTTCAGGTTACAATCAGGTGAAAGTTAGAGAAACTGAAAAATATAAGACAGCCTTCACAACTCCATGGGGCACTTATGTCTATGCACGAATGCCATTTGGATTGACCAATGCTGGAGCTACTTTTCAAAGGGCAATGGATGTGGCTTTTGTAGAATTGATTGATATAATCATGGTAGTATACCAAGATGATCTGACTGCGTACTCGAAGAAAGATGATGATCACTGTGAACACCTTGAAAAGATATTTAAAAGAGCCTTAGAATATGGAATTTCCTTGAATCCCAAGAAATGTCACTTTGGTGTTGAAGAGGGAAAACTACTTGGACACATAGTATCCAAGGAGGGGGTGAGAATTGACTCTGAAAGAGTAACAGCTATTAATGAGGTTCCCATCCCCCAAACTATCAAAGCCATTCAGTCATTTTTGGGACAAATTAATTTTGTGAGAAGGTTCATTTTGAATTTCGCAGACATAGTGAAACCTATAGTAAGGATGTTGAAGAAAGAGGCAAAAATTGACTGGACTGAAGAAGCAATTGATTCCTTTGTGGCTATCAAAAGAGCAATTTATGAGGCACCAGTACTAATTTCCCCAGATTTTGGCAAACCATTTATAATATTTTCATTTGCCTCTTGTCACACTATAGCAGCAGTATTGTTACAGAAAAATTCAGAGGGATATGAGCAACCCATTGCATACTTTAGCAAATCTTTAAGCCCTTCAGAAGTAAAGTATGAAATAAATGAAAAGCAGGCCTATGCTCTGGTCAAAGCAGTAAAACAATTCAGGCCATACTTAGTAGGGGCCGAAGTTATTGCTTATGTCCCCAATGCAGCAGTAAAAGATATCTTCAGACAAACTGAGGTCACGGGAAAAAGATGCAAATGGATCAATCAGATACAAGAATTTAACATTGAGTTGAAAATTTCACAGGTTATCAAAGGACAAGGGCTAGCCAAACTCATGACAGGAACTGAAATTGAAGAGTCTGATGTGAATCAGGTTGGATGGGAGGAAGCTAATTTCAGTATTGAGAAAACAGCATGGTACACTGATATCATGTATTACCTTAAGCACTTAAAATGTCCAGATGCTATGACCGATAGTCAGAAAAGAGCTTTGAAGTTAAAATCAGCAAGGTATGTGATTATCAATGGAGACTTATATTGGAAAAATAGAGATGGGATATTGTTATTATGTCTAGACAACTACCAGGCAGACAAAGTTCTTCATGAAATGCATGATGGGGTTTGTGGTGGCCATTTCTCAACTAAGACTACAGCACATAAAATATTGAGAGCCAGATATTATTGGCCATGTGTCTTCAACGATTCCTATAGATATGTCAGAAAATGCGAAGCTTGTCAAAAGTTCTCAAGCAAAACAAAGTATCAAGGATCACTCCCGTTGAGACCAATGTTGACTGAGGAACCATTCCAACAGTGGGGAATAGACTTTATAGGGGAAATATCTGAAAAATCCAGTGGAGGACACAGATGGATATTGGTTGCTACAGATTATTTTACCAAATGGGTGGAGGCAATACCTACCAAACAGGCCACTAGCAAGGTGGTGATAAAATTCTTAATGGAGAACATTATTACTAGATTTGGTGTTCCTGCAAGAATCATCTCAGATAATGGCATGTCTTTTAGATCAGAGGAATTCAACAATTTTTGTGATGAATATGGCATTAAGGTATCACATTCTTCTCCTTACCACCCCCAGGGGAATGGGCAAGCTGAATCAAGCAACAAGAATATCCTGAAGATCATTAAAAAGATGCTGGGGCAGAACAAAAAAGCATGGGACTCAAAGTTGAATCTTGCATTATGGGCAGACAGGATAACTGTAAAAAAATCCACAGGAAAGTCTCCATTTGAATTGGTTTATGGCAAAAGGGCCAGACTACCTTTGGATAAACTTCTACCTGTACATATATTTATGATTCAAGAAGAAATAGATGTTGAAGATCCATCACAAGAAAGAATAATGCAGCTAGTAGAACTTGATGAAGTCAGGGTAGAAGCTCAGAGGCAAAATATCAGGATTCAAAATCAAATGAAGAGGTTGTATGACAAGAGGACATCAAACAGGAAATTTTGTGTAGGAGACTGGGTTTTAATGTGGAATGCCAGGAGTCAAGACAAAGGCAAGCATGGCAAATTTGAAGCCTTATGGATCGGCCCATATGTGATCATAGACAAAGGGGGGGAGGATTCTTATTTGCTTCAAAACGCGACAGGTGAGGTCCAAGAATTGCCAGTACATGGGCAGTTCTTAAAGAACTTCTTCTCCTGAAGCACTCTGCATCACCTGTACAGTAGGGTAGGATCCATTTCCATTGTAAATACCATCATATCTGCGCTAACCAGAGATTCTGGATTCTTGAAGGCATAATTCAAAATGCCTCCATCCTCAGTCAGAGCCACTGTTGAGCACTATTTTTAAAAAAAATAAAAAATAAAAAAAAATATAATAATATATGTTTCCATAAGCATGAAGACTAATGGATATTTCGGCCAGTAAACTGTATCGAGCACTGCAGGAGAAGTTTCATCGAAAGAGCGTTTTCATCGACACAGGGCATATAAAGCATTAAGCAAAGGTATTTCGGCAAAAAGTTACCTTTGATGAACGCAAGAAACCGCTCATCAATACTCCAAGTTTCATCGAAAAGGTAAAAGCAAAAAGCGAAAAAGGCAAAAGGTGATTTCGAAGGAATGTCGTTACCGAAGAAACTCAAGATACATTCATCAAAATGCAAGTTTCATCGATGAACGTGGTGTCGAACAAAAGAAAAGCTTTTTCATCGATAAAAAAGGATATCGATGAAAAGGGGATATCGATGAACACTCATAAGCCTTCACCGAAGAAAGAAACTCATCGAAAGTATGGCATCGATGAAACTCACGAGCAACTTGTCGAAAAAGGGGACTATCGATGAAAAAGTGATTTCGATGAGTCTTAAAAGCGGCTTCTCGACGTAAGGTTTTCACCGAAACAATATTCAAACACAAGTTGCCCATTCAATTACAGTTGAACTGAGTGAATTTTCGTAAGAATCAGATCGATGCTAAGAGATTGGAAGCTGTGAAGAACTTGCAGAGATTTGCAAACGATAACCAGAAGAGTTGAGCATTCTACCAAGTAAGTGTTGTCTCTCTTATTTACTATAACTATGGAACCTTCGTCTTCTTCTTCTAAAAAGAGTAGGAAAGGAAAAGAGTTAAACCCTGAAGAGAAGCCCAAGAGACAGAAGAAAGAAGGGAGAGCTTTGACTCAGGACTTATTAGACCAGTGTCCATCGTCTAGTGTAAGGTCCAAAAAGATTAAAAGTGAAGAAGAAGGATTAGAGGACAAATTTGAAAATCTAGGAGACATTTGGACTGAGATAAGAGGGCATGAGTTATTTTTGTTTGGTTACAAAAGAAGGGATGCACCCGAACCCATTAGTAATCTATGGAAGAGGAACTTAGGCAAATTAGTAGTTCCAAATGTGTTTGTAGACGTAGAATTAATGAAAGCTCTGGTAGATTGCTACAACCCGAGAACTAAAACCATATGTGATTACAGAGGGAATACATTAGTAGTAATCAACAAGCAGACTATTGATATGGTTTTTGATCTAGACTGGGAAGTCGAGGAGAGCATCGATATGAAGAAACTTTCACAGGAATTCTTTAGTTTGGAAACTATCTACAGGACTTGGAGGCTACCTGTTCACAGGCCAAAAGTGGGTGGGTCATTTGTTCAGTTTGGCAAAAATTACAAGGTGCCATTTGATGTCAACCACTTCCATCCATATTTCAAATATACGTATTATACTGCAGCCCAACTACTAGGCCTAGAGGCTCATCCACTCATGGATATTGGGATTATGGTTCTGTGTGCTGATATTCAATCAAAAGACCCTAGGTCATTTGATTTTGCTACTTATGTTGCGGATGCCTTGAATCATGGGCTGAAAAAATTGAAAGGAGACCTTGTGAATGTTCACTTTTCATTATACTCCATGCTAATGCATATTCTTCTTTATTGTGGACAAGAAATTAACTTCTGGCCAGATGAGTTCAGCATCAGGTCTTATGATAAGAATGGTCTGAAGAAGCCGGTTCAGTTGTGGGTATCAGCATGGGACTAGAGGTTTATGAACAACCAATATTGGCATTTTCAAGAATACTTTGTGAAACCTCTCAGTGCAGCTTTTGGACAACACAGGGATTATACTTTGTCCCCTGAAATTAAGAGGTTCCTCAGGCCAAAGGATTTCTCTCCAGAGTCACAGATTGAACATAATTGGGGTGATTGGTATTGCCATGATAATCACACAGAGATAAGGGTATTTGGATATGAAGGGCAACCGCACATGCTTCCAATTACGGTGCCAGACAGAGTGGCTAGCTTGGAGATTATAAGGCAATTGTCTATTGCCAGTGCTAAACATTTAACTGATTTTGGTAAACAATCTATTGTTCCAGGTTTATTAGTTTTCTCTGATTTCATTGTCAAAAGTTCAAAGAGTTATCATTTATTACAGAATAAATTAAATTACTATGGCATGACTCTGGGTGAGCCTAGGGAGAATTTTGATCCCGAAGGATATATAAGAGCTGCCAGAGCCTCACAGAAACTCAAAGCTGGGATACATATGGCCAAAATGCCAGATGACCTAATTAAGAACCTTGAGTGAGAGGAGGACAAAGCTTTAAAAGGAAAGAGTGAGTTAGTCTTGGAGGCCTACAAATGGAAAAGGGCAAGGGGAATGATAGATGGAGACCTAATTGGAAATCTCCAAGATCCTCTGGAGGTAGCTAAAAGGCTGCTTCAACATGAAGCTGAAATGATGCACAGAGTTCCTTCACAATTCCTTCGCTTCATTAATACTGAGAAGGATAGTCAGCCCCTAGCTCACATGTCACTGAAATCAACCGCCAGTAGTATCCCACCTGATTCTCCTAGAGAGGATTATCCTCCTGGTTTCGAAACAGAAATGAACATGGACACAGGAGAAATCAACATCAAAGATGTTGTTGACATAAGAATGACTGAGCATGAGGACTTCGTTGCTGATGATGGATTCGCCTCCTCTAGGGAATTCCTTTCATTTCTATATCAATACAAAGGGGCTCATGTCAAACGAAGCATGGCTGGAAAACCAGAGGAGGAACAGATGAAGAGATTAGAGGATGAAATTGATGTCCTCATGAAAGACATGACTCCTGAAAAGGGGAGGAAATTATTAAAAGAGGCCGGTGTGATCATCTTCTCTGGTTGGGATATCAACTCAGCACTCTTATTTGATGGCTTTTTGAAAAAACAAGATTTGAATCAGCAGGTATTGCCCCAGGAGGTAGATAAACTGTTCCTAGGCTCTGGATATGATCCAAACAAAAAAGCTCTCCTACAGTGGGCACTATATCCAAAAGGGAAGAGGCCAATCATTGTGGATATAGAAGAAACCTTTGGGCATCTCATGGTTCATCAGGTTGGAAAGACTGATCCTAGGGTCACTACAAAGCTCAACCTGGATGTTGCAAGATTGAACTTGGACCAGACAGAGTTTTTGGTCAGAGAGAACATTACATAAAAGGGATTATATGAAAAATCCAAGGAGGAAAATCAAAAGCTGCAAGCAAAGGTATTGCAATTAGAAACGGGGACTCCTATCAGCGAATACACCTCATACCCCGCAAGACGCAGCTTGGATGACGTCTCTGATGCCCTGTACTGGAAATATCAGGCAGAGAAGGCCAATAAATGCGCAGACAATATCCAGCAAAAGATGGACAAATTGGTCAACGACATCATAGGACATCGGTTTAACACCATGCTCTTACAGGTCGAACCATATTGGATAGTTTACAATGGAACAATAAAAGCGCTAACAGAGCATGAATGGTTAAGAGCACGATTGCAGGGGGTGCTAAGCAATGACGATACCATGACGCCAGAAGAAAAGGCTGAGGGTAACGCATATATGGATAATCATGTCAAACTCGAGGATATGCTGAGAAGAGATTTAAAAGAATTAGATGATGAAAAACCCGTTGGAATGCCTTCCGTCTACAAGGAAGGAGAGGTAATAACCTTGGAGGATTTGCGAAAGGAACTTGTCAGCGTCAAGGATTGGGCCTTGTCAGAAATTGATCGGAGTAAGGATATGGCCCCTACCGTCAACCAGATAATATTCAAGTACCTGACGCTAGGGGATGAATTAAAAAAGCAAACGCCTCGGATCAGAACATTCAAAGACGATGATTACATTCATCATTTGGGGCTTTTGAATCTCTTTTTGCTTAAGTTTAGAAACACTCAAGTTAACGACTAATATTTTGAAAAGTCGTGTCTCTTCGTGAAAAACTTTTGTCCTCATATATATATGAGAATGATTTTTGTAATGTAGAGAGACAAGATAATTAGATAGGATTAGGAGCAAAACAGCAACAGCCTGTAAGTCTTCTGTGTACAAACTATAATGGAATACAAATCTTGATCTACTGTTTCCTTGCATATGTGTTGTGGATTATTTCATTTTCTTTTGGCAATCGTCTGTGATATTGTCTGATAAAGATAAGGTTATTCATGTTCTTAAGATCAGATCTATGCTTTATGTTATAATGTTGCAACAAAAGTTCTGCTTGCCGATTGTAATCGTTCCTTGCAAAGCTTAATTGACTGGTCCCTTAAGGGTAGGGTTAAATTCACTCAATCAGCACATAATATAAGCATTCATTTGGTTTTAAAAGAAATAGTAACTGACAGGTTCATAAGGGATGAATTAAAAAACTGTCTCACAGATTCGCACTATAAGTCCTGAAGAAAATTGTGATGACTCTGTAACCCAAACAGTGAAGAAGGCACTGGCTAAAATCTCAAGTTATACTCATCATTTCTTTCATAATTAGTTATTTTGACAGCTATAGAAGTAATTAAGAAACACAAAACAAACAATTATCATAACAACAATCTTGAACTCGTCTGCTATATCTCCATTCAAGGAACTCATGCCATTTCAAGATCAGGAGATATCAGATTAGGATAACATATCTGCTATAAAAAGCACTGTTTATTGGAGACATTCAGTGAATAGGTATACCCGCCTAGGTCCTGCAGAGCCTAAAGTGAGAGAGTAAGCAACCAAACAGGTTCACTCTACATGTTGGCCAAGTCAATTGGAGGGTTTGACCATAGGGACTGGCATTTCCTTAGAACCTATCCAATCTGTTGATTTGAGACCCAACACTAGGCCCAATCTTTGACCGAATGGAGACATACACGCTCAGACTCAATCCAAAAAAGTGTGTCTTTGGTGTCACAGCTAGCAAATTACTAGGGTACATTATTTCTCATAGAGGCATCAAAGTCAATCCTGCCAAGGTTAAAGCAATAATGGATATGCCTCCTCCTTCCAATATCTGTCAACTAAAAAGTCTGCAAGGAAAGCTACAGTCAATTCACCGGTTTATAGCTCAATTGGTAGACAAATGTCATCCATTCTAGCATTTATTGCATAAAGGAGTTGCTTTTAAATGGACTGAGCAATGTCAATCAGCATTTCAAGCTCTTAAGCACTATTTATTGTCGCCACCTATTCTAATGCCTCCTATAGAAGGAAAGCCATTTATATTGTATATTTCTGCAACTGAAATGGCACTAGGAGTTCTCTTGGCCCAACAAGATGAGAACGACAAAGAGCGAGCTATTTATTATATCAGCTGAACACTAGTGGGCTATGAGCTGAATTATTCAACTATTGAACGGGCATGTTTAGCAGTGGTCTTTGCAACACAAAAGCTTTGGCACTATATGTTAAGTCATCAGACATTGTTAGTTGCAAAAATTGATCCCTTGAAATACTTGCTTAGTAGGGTAGCTTTGATGGGTCGCCTAGAAAAGTGGGTTATGATCCTCAGTGAGTTTGATATTGAGTACATGGAGCGAAAGGCAATAAAAGGACAAGTCATAGTGGATAAACTTGCAGAGGCTCCTATTTATGATGATCATCCCATGTTGACTGATTTTTCGGATGAGTCAGTCTTTGCTCTTACATCTTCTAATGAATGGAAGTTATACTTTGATGGATCCCATACCAAGTTCGGGTCCAGAGAAGGTATATTGTTTGTCACCCCTCAAGGTGATGCCATTCCCAAATCCTATAGAATAACTTTCCATTGCACCAATAACATTGCAGAATATGAAGCTCTAGTCACAGGACTCCGAGTAGCGGTCCACTGGAACATCACACATTTACAAGTCTATGGAGATTCTCAGCTAGTCATCCGTCAAGTCAATGATGACTACAAAACAAAAGATGAAAAGCTTATTCCCTACAAGCATATGGTAGATTTCTTCAAGACAAAATTCACGGCTATCCATTTCAGTCAAGTTCCAAGAATTCAAAACAAGTCGGTAGATGCGATGGCTACGATTGCTTCCTTGTTAAATATGCCCCATAATATGGACAAATGTGAATTTTAGATCGAATAGTTGCTTGTCCCTTCTTTTGAAATTTTGACAACAGATGTGATGTGTGTTCTTGTTGGTCCTAACTCCCCGTGGTACAAAGATGTCTATCAATATTTGAAATCCCAAACCTTACCACCTAACCTTTCCACTAACCAACGCCGAGCCTTCATCGGATAGACAGCCAAATATGTCATCATTGCCGACACCCTTTACCATCGTTCCTTTGACCATACCCTCCTCAGGTGTTTGGATTCTGACGAAGCACAAATGGCTTTACACAAGGTTCACTATGGTATATGTGGGGGCCATTTCAATGGTTTGAGCTTAGCCAAAAAGTTGATTCGTGCTAGGTATTATTGGCCCACTCTAGAAAAGGATGTTCATGATTTTGTTAAGAAGTGCTACAAATGCTAGATCCATGGAAATTACATTCATGTGCTAGCCCAAGAGCTTCATTTTGTCATATCTCCGTGGCCCTTTTCTCAATGGGGATTGGATCTTATTGGCAAGATTCACCCGACATCTGCAAATGGACACAAGTTCATCATTACAGCCACAGAGTATTTTACAAAATGGATCAAGGCTATCCCCATGACCTATATCACTGGTGTACAAATTTCAAAATTCCTATTGAATTGTATCATATGCCGACATGGGGTTCCCCTTGCCATAGTCACAGATAATGGCCGTCCCTTCAAGAATAAAGATGTCAAAGAACTCTGTGAAAAGTTTCATATCCAACACCATTTCTCCAGTCCATACTATCCACAAGGTAATGGTCAAGCCGAAGCATCAAATAAAACCATTAACAAGATCCTGGAAAAGGTTGTCAATGACGCTGGTCAAGATTGGCATGTACAGTTGAATCCACCACTCTGGGCTTATCGCACTTCTATCCGCACACCTACGGGCGCAACACCTTATTCCTTGGTGTATGGTGTGGAAGCCATTTTAACCTTGGAAGTGGAGATTCCTTCTTTGCGTGTTTCCTTGCAACATCTAATTGATGATGAGATGCATAGAGTCTCTTGGTTGCATCAGCTTGAGATGTTAGATGAGAAACGTCAGACAACCCTGACACATTTGCAAGCATATCAAAACCGTCTCCGTCGCTCTTATAATAAGAAGGTCAAAGGGTGACACTTCAAAGTGGGAGATCTGGTTTTAAAGGCAAACCCTAAGAATGCACAATCTACTGACATCATCAAAGGCAAGTTTGAACCTAATTGGGTTGGGCCTTTCATAGTGATTGCAGCCTATGGCTCGGGGGCATATCAGCTTGCCACCCCAGAAGGTGAACCTTTGTCAGATCCTATAAATAGCATGCACCTTCGCAAGTACTGGGCATAATTTTCTATCAGCACTTCTTCAAGTATGATCCTGAAAAAATACAAAAAAAAAAAATCAAAAAGCTCAAAGAAAATACAAAAAAAATGTGAAAATGTGAAAAACAAAGAAAAAGAACAAAAAAATAAAGAAAAATGATTCGCCCTCTAGTGAAAACCTGGCAAATAGGTGCTTTGGACAAGTACCATGGTGAAAATCTGGCAAACAGGTTCCATGTGTAAAATGATCATTGCTCTGTCATCTATCACGACCTCTAGCTATACTTTCTCTCTACAGGTTTATCATGTCTATCCTTGTCCTGACCTAATGTTCTGTTCCAGGCCTGTGATTTGGTCAACATCATTGTCTCACATACTCCAGTTTCTTGTGCATATGTTTCAGTCCTGGCCTCTATATATGTTTTTCAGATGTGCATTGGGTGCGTTCCCCTTGTCATGATCAATCACAGGAACCATAAAATTAAAAAATGTCTTGAAATAATCATAAAAATTAAAAAATGTCCTGAAATAATCCAAAAAAATTGAAAAATGTCCTGAAATAACCATACAAAAATTGAAAAATATCTTGAAATAACCATAAAAATTGAAAAATGTCCTGAAATAATCCAAAAAAATCATATAAAGTCTTGAAATAATCCAAAAAAAATCAAATAATGTCCTTAAAAAAATCCCTAAAAAGTCAAATAAAGTCTTGAAAAAACGAACAAAAAAATTGTAAAAATTCGAAAAGCATCACAAAAAATATCCCCTTTGTGCATAAGACAGATCACGGAGCATCCCTCCAACGACACACAATCACACATTATGCTTTACTGAAATTACGCATTAACAGATGAACTTTTTCAATCAAGCCAGACATTCAAACTGATCACAATTGTCTTCTCAATCGAACATCAACATCAATATCATTTGACCTTGTCACCATTATCATGAGTCTTGTACAAGGTATGGTATACTTGAAACCGGACTGTTTCCTATCTTAGATGGGGTACTGCATGTCCTGAAACCAGACAGCATGATCATTCTATCGACACTTTCAACTTTTGACAATGAAGATCAAGATGTTTGTTTCACTTGTTGGAATTAGCGAGTCTTGTCATTTATTGATTTTATCTTCGATCATGTTCCTATGTTGCTCGATGATGTCACTGAGTGATTTAGAGTGACCGAGATGGTTCATGGTCCCTTTCTTTTTTGTTGTGATTGCTGTTTGTGGAATGTTTGTTACAAACTGGGGCAACTATATCATTGGGTGTCTGTGATAAGTATGTTCACTTTATGAATGCCGCACATACCTCGACCCTTGATGTATGCACCCTAGGATGCTTCACTCATTCCTTGTGTGCGATGTGTCTGCCTTTTGCCAAAAAGGTTGCGTTTCAGCTCTGGCTTTCAATGCCATGATGCTCTGCATCCGTTTTGCTACATTAAATAAAGGTTCTCACCTACAAAGTGCATTACTGAAAGCAAGTTTTTCTTCATCTCTAACTGTCCTTTGTCTCATTTCTTCTTACTAACATTTCTTCCATCGGTTCAGCTAGTCAGTTCAGTCTAGTGCTCTGATCTCCAAAAATAGAAGCTGCATCCTACATTCATCGGTTAGTACATTTGCATTATATCAAGCATTTTATCCATTTTCATATTATACATGCATCAAAAAACACATAAAAATATATATCCATACATGTTCCACAATGGTACATAAACAGTGCATAAGACATCCATACATGGAAAATAAACATAAGTCATAACAAGTTGCATCTCATCATATCGATGCATATCATATCATATATCAAAATAATATCGGAGTACAAAATTGGACTGTCTGTCCTAAGTATGGCCCACAAGCTGACTATATAATATCACACTACATAATGTTAACTATCTGTCATAAGGAGCATGTGCCTCTGTCACTGGGTGCTCCCTCTATCTTCCTCATCCCTGCCATGTCTCAAAGATGATGTCCCTCCTATCCCTAGTCTTGGCTGTGGTGGTCTCATAGGTCCACTCATCCCCATGCTGCTCACTGACCTCCGAGAGCATGCCCTGCTCTCTGTCCTCAATCGTGCCCGATATGATGCTGCTCTCTACTCTGGTGGAACTGCACTCTCATATAGTGTCCTCCAATGGCGTATCTCCTCTCTGGTCTCTACCAACATCTGTGCCATCTCACATGCACTGGCATCCCTAATCGACCCAATATACTTAGTGACTCTCTGTTCTTGCTGTGCCTGGGCGATTGCTGTATCTCGAGCCGCTGTCAATCTGGCTATCTCTGCTTTGAACTGATCATGCTCTATCCTCAAGATGGCATTGTCTCTCTAATGTCACAATATGATCATGTTGACTCGCTATGGTAGCCCTACATATCTCCATCTCCTCTATGCTAGCTATCTCCGGCTCTATGGGTATATCCTGCAATGACTCCTGATTGGCTGAGTCTGGCTCATAATATTCATCCTCATCATATTTGTCCTCATCATCCCCCTCATCCTCATCTCCGCCCTCATCCTCCTCATCCTCATCATCTCCCTCCTCCTCTCCTACGAGTGGGAAGTCCTCCTATCTCCTCGGTACTGGAATGTCAGGATCTATCAATGGCACTGGCCATCGTCGTGCAAACCATCGCTCATACTCCTCTATCATCTTCGCGTCCACCACATCTGATCTCCAATCCCACTGTCTCTGCTATAGCTGTGTGAAGTCAGCATATGCTATGTGTGGCTGAATCATCCTCCCCCACTGACTCGTCTCTTTGTGAGATCGGGTAAAGTGTGCAGTCCCTCTAGGTACATCCTGCCTCTCTCCAAACTGTAGGTACATCTCAATCACTCTTTGGCAATTCACTGGTCGCCCAATCAGGTACCTCTCCTGTATACAATATGGTAGCTCCTCACTATCATCTAACCATCCAGGGCAATCAAGATATGGCCTCCATGTGAACTCTCTCAATCTGTCTAATTCATCTCGCCAATACAGTATGTATCCAAGAGGATCCTGTCTCAATGCTCCCCCATAGTAGTACACATATAGTCAATGTGGTACTACCTATCTCTCTGTAATCGGTCGACATATGGCTATGTGCTCAAATGCCCATACCTGTAACAGTGTGACTCCACAGCTCAATGTCTGCACCCCCTGATATGCTATCTGATGCAGCTGAAAATATAGCATAGCAAGCACACGTTGTCCCCATGTGTACACTGTCCCCTCTATCACCATCCGCTCTAGCACTCTTCCCCATCCAATAGGGAATCCATGTCCTCATCTGTCCCCTGCTAGTAGGCATGCTATCACCACTACTATCACCACATATCGCCGATCATACTCTGATGCCATGGTCTCCCAGCCAATCTCCCTCTCTATGATATCCAGATCATCTGCGTCACACTCAGATAATCTGCACAAAGCGTCTCTCCCTATCACTGGGTCATACTCTATCATCTCTCCATGAATCAGGATGTGGAGGATATGCCATACATCCTCTAGTGTCACCGTCACCTCTCCAGTCGCTAGATGGAATGAGGAGATCTCTGAATGCCATCGCTCTGCCAATGTGGTGAGCAGTCCTATGTTTGCCCTAATCTTGGGCATGAATGTGATATAGTATATTCCAAGTCCTGCTAATGTATCTCTGTCTGTGCTTCTGAGTCTATATCGTAACATGAAGTAGTCAAGTCGGTTCTCCCGCGTGATCAATGGATACTATCGACTCTGCATCACAATTGGGGCACATTTTGTTAGTTTTAGGGTTTGCTCCTATAGGCTTCATTTCCTTGTTTCATGTCCAAATCAGGGTGTTTCTAATCTATTTTGACCTATCCTACCCTTATTCCCCTTTTCGGATCATTCGCATGTTGTTTTTGACCAAATTTGAGCTCCCAGTGCACAACTGCGCCTGTGTGTTGTATCCTGCGCCTATGTTGCATCAACTTGCACCTGTGTACCCTACACAAGTGCAAGATACCCTACACAAGCATAGGATGCACTCACACAGGCATAGAAGTCACTTTCTGCATTCTCTGTGGGCCCCGCAATGTCCCGCAAGCAAGTCAAATTCATAAAATTGACAATATGGGTTTTTGAGATACATATCGTTTCTCCCGTGTCATCCGGTCATCTGTAGGTGCGTACATGTTCTCCAAGGTGATCTGCCATTGGAATGTTCACCATCTCTCTGCAAGCGTCCTTTTCTAGAGCAACAAATCCTCCACTTTGGATAGTGCAAATGAGCTCTTTTCACTCTCTTTGTCTCATTTATAGATCTTTGTCAGTGCATAGATGGACATGCTCTCTCTCCATCTTATGCTGGTCACGGTCTTTTGCCCCTTCAATTGCTTGTCATTCGTGCATCCGATCTCCGATTTTCTATCCATTTGCTCCTATCATTTTCTATCATTCTTATCGATCAATTGGCCTCTTTTCTGGATGTTTTTGGCCAATTCCTTGAGGGGGCATGCATATGTCATTGTCAGTGTCTGGGGTATTTTCATTATTGTTCTTTGAAACAACGCTTAATATCACATTGTCTCAAAGAGGGGCAAAATGTAGACGTCTAAAAATGGTCAACGCTTCCGGAGTCATACTTTAACATCTGTGCATTGCCTTATTTTAGGGTTTTTTGCATTGCATTAACAGTTCTCCTATGTCGCACACTTGGTCTTTATCATTTGCGAGCATCAAGTCCTTCTTCTGCATTCTTCATTTGTCTCACTTTTGAATTTGGTCTTGTCGATAACAATCTTCAGTCATGATTTTGGTCGATCTTATCCTGTCGCATCAATGTGCATGCTCATTTGGCATATTTTGACATCGTCAATTCGATTTCATTTTGGACATCGTCAATCCTAATCAATGATAGAATTAGGGTTTTGTCCTCTTGTCAGTCTCATCATTTTGCGATCCATTCATCATCGATCCTGATCCTCGTCAATTTTGTCATCTTGCGATCGATTTGTCATCGATCGTTGTCATTTTCAATCTTGTCATTTTGCGATCGATTTGTCATCGATCGTCGTCCATCTCAATCATGTCAATTTGGATCAATTAGTCATTGTTTCTCATCAATTGGCGCATTTATCAATCAAATCACTTATCAGCATTGGTCCTTTGTCAGTCAGAATCATGATCAAATCGAATCGACATCAATTATCTTTTGTCAAGACCTAATTGTCATCCTTGCATTTCTAATTCATCTTCTAGGGTTTCATGATTTATTCATTTAACCTTGTTTGTCATTTCTCCCTCTAGGTTAAATAATAGTTTATTTATCCTAAGTCTTCTTGTCACAATTAAATGTTTATTTAATTGGCTAACTAATTCCTCTCTTTTTGTGAATTAATTAATGAATGAAAAATTATTAATTAATTTACCTAATTTTCCAATTTACTAATCCTCCTAATTCCTAATTTTCCAATTTTCATCAATTTTCTAATTTCCTAATTTCTAATTCATCTAATTTTCAATTTTCTCCTATATTTCCCCTAATTTCATGGGAATGACATAGCAATTTGTCATAATTTGTCATAATTGACAATCAATCAATTTTGACATAGCAATTTGTCATAATTATCAATCAATCAATCTTGCATAGAAAGTGTCAATTTGTCATATTTGTCATTCTTGATTTGAAATTTCCATTCGAATCAAATTCATTCTAATCTTGTCTTTTCTCTGATTTATCTATAAATTGGATGAATTTCTTCAATCAAGAGGTCGAATCAATCACGCTTCTAGTACCCTTATGCTATCATCTCGTCTCGTCAATCTTGCTTTCACATTAGGTTTATGCACTTGAAGGTGAGATCCACAAAACAAAGCAATTTGAAGGAGAAAGAAGGACAATGGAGCCACATGAAGGAGACATCTGCATATGGTTTTCTTAGATTTCATTTTGAATGTCTTGTCTTCATGTTTTCATTGAATGTAATTAGGATTAATCACTGCATTTGAGTTTTTGTGATTGAGCTAGACCAATTTCCTATTTGCTTTGATGATTTCCGAATTCCTAGCTACAACTACGTATTAATGAATGTTATGTGTTAATGAATGTTACGTGATAATGAATGAATGTTATGTTTCATTAATGGATGAAAGAATGTTAGATGTTAATGGGGAATTTATGGTGATATTAGGGGGGGAGGGGCCAAATAAGCTTCCACCTTCGCATGTTTGGCCCTATTAAGTAGATAATATTAAACTATTCTTGAAACAAAGAGAATCTCAATAAAGTAACACACTTTTCAATATTTCATTATGCTCCACTATTAATCTTATTGATGCTAAGCATCTTATTTGAAGGTTACATATTCAATGTTGCAGGTTGTGAACATGTTTTTGCGAGACGGTTCCCCATTACAAATGAATGCATGCCTCATTGGTTTTGTGAGTTTATTTTGTTATAGAATAGACATACTTTCTATGTTCATTCCTTTACATTTGTTAATTTTGTTTTAGAATAGACACACTGCCTCATTTTGTTCATTCATTGTTCATTTTGAGTTTATTTTGGGTCGAATTTGAAGAAAGAGCATGCATAAAAGGAGGTGGAACTACTGGAAACTGACTATTAAAATAAGTTATCGATTCTTCACTAAAATCCCTATATCCTGATTCTGATTCTGCCTGGGTCTTGGTCCGAGCCTAATTCCCCTTGGATTCCTCCAATGTCCTTTCTAGGTTGTTGGGTCCTTAGTGATTATTCATCATCTTCTGTGCCTAATTTTGGGGCAAATTAAGAAAGTAGTGTTGGCTACAAAGTTTCTACATGTATGCAATTTTGTGTATGAGTGTTTACTTTGATTTCATTTTAGTCTATCATAAACTAAATAAATTCAAGATTACATTTTCTCTTAGATGCTTTTATATCATTGGAGTAAATTTTATTTCATATATATATATGTGTGTGTGTGGATTTTTTTTTGTCGATTTCATGAATCCGTACCCGATTTTGTATGTGTATGTGTACCCAAATCAGTAACTTAGGTGTTAAAATTAATTAGAAGTCATCTTGTCTCATGTGTAACCTATGAGGGGCTTCTAACTGATGTAGAACTATCCTCAAAACTCCACCCTTTTAGGCCTCAAACTGATGAAATTATCCTCAAAACTCCACCTTTTTAGGCCTCATACTGATGATGAACTTAGAAATCCACATTTTATCTAAAAACTAATGCCTGAATTGATGAATGATACTTAGAACTTGCATTCTAACTTGAACTTCACTTAACTGAAACTCCCACCCTTTATTCATTTACATGTGCATGTTTATGATAATCCAATCTACTAAAAAATACTATCATGACTGCACTTTCATTTCTCATAGAAGGAGATCATATCTCCATGTTGCATTGTGTAATCTCAAACTTACGGTCATGTGCCTCTATATTTAGAACTTGATTTCTATCACAATCCTTATTATTCACTCCTCATTATTGGTCTACAACACTGTATCACCATTGTACTAAGCCTTTGTGCATGCCTTATGACTATTACATCTTTGAATGCCTTAGAGTTCTATTTTTTCTTTGATAGACTTGATCTTCTTATCTCTCTATGACTACACTTTGTCTTCTATTTTCTTTGCGACAAGGCTTTTATGGACTACAATTGGCATTGATGGAATCTCCTTGTATTGCCCTTAAGTTTGGGGCCTTGAAATGGATTGTACGCCTTATGATGGAACTATCTACTTTGTGTTCTACAATATTCTCATGTCTCCAACTTAGATGATTAACTTTTATGACTAGATATATCTTTGTAAGTGCATTCTTTGTTAATCATTATCTCCTTGAGTTGTGTATGCCTAAGACTGAAATAATGTTCTTGATAGTCTTGCTACTCACTATTTTTGTTGGTGTAATTATTTATTCTTATAGGATATTATTACACTTTATTTAAGTTAACTTAGGATAATGCATCTCATTGTAGTTTGGATATGAGACACTTAGGGAAGTGTGCACATAGGGATGTAGCTTGTAGGAGAAATTCCACCTTTTGTGGTCTTATCTTGCTATTACATTCCACATTCGGTGGGTCATCCACCTCTTGTGGAATATTATATTATTTCTCCTACCTACCCCTACTTTTTCTTACCTACCCTTGTTTCTCATTGAGCCACATGTCATGATTGTGTGCTCACATATCCATTTGGCCTTGCCTATATATGTAGGCCTATATTCATTGTATTGGTTAATCCAATTGATCATTTGTATATTGATGAAAATATAGTTTGTTCTTGTCATACTATTGTCTCTCTTTTATGTTCATTTCATTGTGCCCTTGATCTTGACAAAATCTCACATGGTATCAAAGCCATTGGGGCTTCATTGAATGGTTTTGGGAGACATCTTGGAAGGCTTCTAATTTTGGATCTAAGGTACGATGCTTTTTGGAGGTATCCTAGAGTGTTTTTGACCTCACCATTGCATCTGGGAGGCCATTTCCATAAAAATCAAGTATAAACTCAACCTATATTGGAGGAAATTGATTTTTGGGCTTGGAGGAAAAATTTCGCCTATTTGGGTAGATATCGTACAGATTTTTTTTAAAATTTTTTTTTTACTTTGTGCACAAAAAATTTATTATTCTTTTAGCACAAACTTAAAAAAAAGTGTTTTTGGGTTTCGGGGGGGGTTAATTAACCCCACCCCCAAACCATATCGTACCAAGCGGCATTTTTCTACAGGGGTCATACCCTACGCAGATCGTAGGGCCGTACTACCTGCTGACCACCGACGTGCTACCTTACTCTGCCCATCGCCCATCCCTTTGAACATCGACGATAGGCGACCTCCACCTCACTCCCGTCGGCCCCCGCCGCAACCTCATGCTGACTGCTCACTATCAGCTCGGGCCACTGACTAGTTGGCTCTGACCATTGGCTAGCCACTGCACTATTACCCCCCTTTTTTGGCAAGACCCATGTCTACCACGTGGCAGGAGGCCACTGGACTATGGGTAAAACATTGTGACACGTCACCTACCCAGCTAGCCACCATGTCATCTAAACATTCATCTGCCACATCAACGCCATGTCAACTATTCGTACAGCCGGGGAGATGGGTGCAATGGCCATTTTGACGATCATACGACCATCAAATTTAACATAGTGAATTTCTAACATCAGCCAGTGTCAACATTTTTTTGAAAATTTTAGACCCCTCTCCATTGAGTAGTTTGGTTTTTGGGTCAACTTTGGAGGCTCATAACTTGCTCAATTTTGCTCCTTTTTGGGTGCAATTTTTTTTTATTTGGGCAAATTTTTCATGCTCTCTACAGTGGTGTGGTTATTTTCTGATTTTAGTACGTAGTTTTTTCATAATTTTCAGATTCTCTCAGCTGTACCTGTCTAATCCTCAATTTTGCAACTTCAAAGGCTTCACTTAGGCTCATACAACCTCCTTTTCAGGTGCCATTTTTTTTGAAAGTGCATATTTTTTTCGTCTACTTTCATAATATGTCATTGGTTTGCAGAAATTTTGAGTGGATATTGTACTTTTAGAAATTGGTCCTTTTTGGCCTACTTGGTACTTCTATTTTTTTTGGATCTTAGTTTAGATCTCTTGCATTTTCAGTTTGAGTCTCCTTTAGCCTCTTTGAGGAAGTTATAAAGTTGAAATCAGAAGTCCACTTTGACATTTTTTGCAAGTGGCCCATTGTACACTCACTAAGTATAAAGTGTCAAATCATCATTTGGGGGGGGTTCTTTGATTGATTGAATTTGGGGGGTGTCTTGTGTGATTGTGCATCTCTTTCCTTGAGCTCTTTCATTTTTGTTGCTATGAGTCCTCATAAATTTCCACCTTTAACTCCACATAACTATGCATCTTGGAAAATTAAAGCATGGAGCAAACTAATGGAAAAAGGACTCACGCATTACATATATGGAACAATAGCAACACCACCTGATCCTAAGGCTGATCCTAATCCTCAATTATAATGGCTCACTAAAAATTGCATGGCTCTTGGAACTTTGCGTAAGTATGTATCAGATGACCTCATTTTTCACATTGAGAAGTGTTCTACAATCAAAAAGGCTTGGGAAATATTTTAGAAAATGTATGGTCAAGTTGATGAAATCAGAGGCTACAAGATTGACAATGAGCTAACCAACTTGGATCTTGAGAGTTTTGATACAATCCAATATTATGTCACCAAAGAAAATGAGCTAAGAGCAAAGCTTAAGGATTGTGGAATTGACAAAAAAGATGCTCAGTTGATATTCTACTTGTTGGACAAGCTTTCATCTAAATATGAAGTATTTGTTTCTAGCTTCCAAACTCATTGTTTGATAGTGGGGAGTTCCTACACTATGCCTACATTTGATGCTTTCACAGAAATGTTGATGTTGGATTAATCTAAGTTGTTGAACATGTGGATTCTCAAGTCTTCAAACTCCAAGGATTTGGTGGCTAATGAAGGGAGTCAAGGGAGTCAAGGAAAAGATTCCAAGAAGAAGAAGAAGCAATCTAAGTCAAAGCCATAGTAGGAAAAAGGACAATCATCCTCTCCATCACAAGGCAATTTTTCATCCTCTTCCAAGAAGGGGACTCCACCAAAGAAGGATAAACCAACTTGTCCTTATTGCAAGAAGTATGGTCATGATGAGCATCGATGCCACACCAAGCAAGTTGATGCATTGAGAAATCTTCTTGAGAAGAACAACATCAATTTGCCATCTGCCTACAATAAGAAGGATTCATCTCCTTCCATTTCCTCACAATCTAAGGGAAAAGGGCAAGCATTTGTGGCTAAAACAGGTTCTTCACAGTAGTGGATACTTGACTCAGGTGCCTCTTATCACATGGGTTCTACAAAGGAGCAATTTTATTCATTGGAGCCATCAAAGGTACCTCACATTTACATAGGTGATGATACACAAGTTTAGGTTGAAGGGAAATGTTTGATCAACATGGATGATGGAACATTTGAGAATGTTCTTTATGTTCCTAACTTGTCTACTAATCAGCTATCTATCTACCAAATCACTCACTATGGGAATGGGAAAAAGGTTGAGTTTACACCTGATTCAACTGTGGTAAAAGAACTTGATAATGATGCCTTGGTAGCAGTGTGACAAGTCAATTACGAATCAAGGCTTTATTCATTCTCCCACTTTATGCCAAGTTCTCATTCTAGGGCTTTGCTTACTCATTCAAATTAAGAAACTAAGCTATGGTAGGAGCGGTTTGGTCACCTCAAGTACCGCTATCTTCAACAGCTTAGCACTAAAGACATGGTCACGAGTCTACCTCGAATCAAGTTTTTAGAGGGTGTATGCTTAGGATGTTCCATGGGCAAGCATCCCGAGGAGAATTTTGATAAAGGGAAAGCTTGGAGAGCTTTGCAAGTTCTTCAACTTGTTCACAACGATGTAGCAGGTCCATTTCCATAACCTTCATTTAGTAGGGCCTGCTATGTCCTCACCTTCATTGATAACTACTCCTGCTTCACTTGGGTCTATTTTCTTGTTCATAAGAGTGAAGTGTTTGTTAGATTTCTAGACTTCAAGGCTCATATGGAGAAGCAATCAGGGAAAGTGGTCAAGATTCTTTGCATAGATAATGGAAGAGAATATGCAAACAAAAGACTTGAGGATTTTTGTACATTTGAGGGGATTGATCTTTAGCATTCAGTTGCCTACACTCCACAACAGAATGGAGTTGCAGAATGCAAGAATAGAAATCTCAAAGAAATGGCTAGCTATATGATACATGCATGTTCTCTTGATCCCACCTTTTGGGAAGAGGCTATCAATTGTGCCACACACATCCAAAATTGGGTTCCTCACAAAACTTTGACAAGTATTACTCCTTTTGAGGCTTGGACTGGTAGGAAACCAATTGTGAGACATTTCAGAGTCTTTGGGTTTCCAACATGGGTTCACATTCCTCTGTAGAAATACAAGGCATTGGAACCTCAGAGTAGGCCTTATATTTTTGTTGCATATCCGGAGGGTGTTAAGGCATATCAATTGATGCATCCAAAAACATGTGTTTATTGAGAGGATTGTTCATTTTGAGGAAATCTCTCCTATCTTAGCCTTTGTTCCTCCTCTACCTTCCTCCATTATGGATTGTGATGAGAGTGATTTAGATGATGAGACTCCTTCAACTTCGACTCGTAGGGTTACACCTCCATAGGGCCCACTTGCAGTTGAGGAGTCTCATTCTCCACCTCCAACTAGACCTCATTGGGCTCAATAGACACTTGAGTCAGGGGGTTCTCTTGTTGGCGATCCTTTAGGGGATATCAAATTGATAGTTATCTCAACATGTTAGATCCCAAGAACTTTGATACTATACAAGATTATGTCAATAAGGAAAAAGAGTTGAGGGCACAACTCAAGGATAGTGGCACTAATAAGAAGGATACTCAATTGATCTTCAATTCGATGGGAAAGATTCTACAAGAAAGTGTAGCATTTTTTTATACTTTTCAAACCCATAGGATGACAATGGGTTCAAGCTACACAATTCCTACATTTGATGCTTTTTTTGAAATGTTGATGATGGAACAAACTAAGTTGATAAGCACGGGCATTCTTAAGACTTCTAAGTCTCAACCATTAGTGGCAAATCAAGGGACTAAAGGAACTCAATGAAATTACAACTCAAACAAGAATAAATGGTAATCAAAGCCTAAGGACAAAGCACCATCTTCCCCACAACAAGAAGATTCATCCTCTTCCAAGAGGGACAATTCACCAAAGAGGGAGAGACCTACTTGTGCCTATTGTAAAAAGGTTGGTCATGAGGAGTGTCATTATCATTCTAAGAAGATTGATGAGCTCACACATATCTTCAAAAAGCACAACATTGATTTGCCTAATGCCTACAAGAAGGAGGATTCATCAAATTCCACTTCCTCACAATCAAAAGGGAAAGGGAAAACATTCATGGCTTCTACAAGTGGGAAGACTCACTCTTTTGGGACAAGAAAAGGAAAATCTCTTTGTGCTACTACAAGTCATGATTCAGGGAGATGGATTCTAGATTCAAGGGCTTCTCATCATATGGCATCTTCACAGTCTATGTTCTCTTCATTTGAGCCTTGCACCATGCCACAGATTTTCATGGGCAATCATATATAAATGGATGTAATTGGGAAAGGAACTATTACCATTGGGGATAACTCCTTCAATGATGTTTTGTGTCTACCCCATTTGACAAACAATATCCTTTCCATCTTTCAAAACACACATGGCACAACTAAGAGAATTATGGAGTTCACACTTGAGTCAATTTTTATTAGAGACTTCCAGACTAAAGCTATCCTTGCAACTGGGGTGGTTGATCATGCATCTCAGCTATACTCCTTTTCAGATTTTGTTGATGAGGATGATTTCACATATGATGATTCTACACATGATGATCACACTTCTTGTGATGATTCAGATTTTGAGGAGAACTTTGGGTACTTAACCTTGGGGATTATCACATGTGACCCCATTCTTGAGCCTTGTATTTCATCTCCTCCTATTGATATCACATCACCTATTGCACCTGATGATGCAGATAGTGTGACAATGTTTCCTTCTTGTGATTCAGTGCAGTAGGATATTCATTGTCTTTCAGCTTTAGTTTCATGGGATAAGTACATGACAAACATTGCAGGTTTGTTTGTGGAATACTACATTGTAGATTTGAGAGACATCACTGATGATATTCGTCTTCTCTTTGATGAAAATGAGTCATCTTCTATTGTTGTGAGGTAACACTATGGCCCTCTTGTTCATTATTTACATGATCATTCTTTCGAGGTTGACATGATTGTGGATACTTATGTATAGTAATTGGAGGAGGTCTCTTTATGCTTAGAGGAGACATGTGAGTGGTGCAGGGCACCGAAGACATATCTCAGACTCTTGAAGAGTCACTAGGTTGTAGTAAGAGGTTAATAGGGTGTAATCTTATTGTTGATCCTTTGGATCCACCTAATAATATTTATGGTCCAATTTGTAAGGCTAAGAGTCCCAAAGGTACCTTAAGACAACCTTGGGTCTCATTAGACTAATAGGACCATAGAATAGGATTTCATAAGTGGTTTTCATATTTTTTTAGCAAATAAATGACTTTAGAATAGATCCTAAACATGTTTGAAGCTTGGAGGATGCAAATTTCCAAAAGTTACAAAATTGTCAACAACTTTTTGCAATATTGCTCCGAGAAGTTGCATTTTGGTTCTAACAGTCATAACCATTCAAAAGGTGGTTATATTCATTGGAAAATTTCCATGTAAGCATTTTAAACCTTTGGGGTGAAGGAGAGAAGTGATTGGATGTTATTTTGGTGAAAAATTGAATGAGAAGCACTGAATTTCCTGAGAAATTTTGTTTTTTCTAAGATAGTATGGTACAGTATGGATTGCCAGATCAAAACTCTGGGCTTGGAATGATAGTAAATTGAATCATCTCTTATTTTCCTATGTTTAGATTTCACTTGGTGACTGGAGTATTGTCTTTGTCTTCTTTATATTATGATTGGTCTAGAAACCCTTAATTTCAGGGTTAGTGCAGAGGTGGAACCCTAACTTGTCTTTTTTGTAGTGGAATCTCATGGCCACTTGGAAAATGAAAATTAGGGGAGTGTATAGTAAGACCATAAAGGCTCAAGACAAGAGGAGTTTGTTTGTTTCTTCAACCGCCAAGTCCTAGTCTAAATATCTCTATGTATTTAGCCAAGCGATGAGACCATGGTGTGAACAATCAACCAAACAAGTAAGAAGACTGGTTTAATAGTGGATCCTATTCATTTAGAGGTAGGAGAACCTAACCAAGTTGATGCATTGGTTCTATGCACCCAATCCTTGATAATTGTTTTTTTAACCAAGCCTAATTAGGCCTATTAGGTCTGTGAACATAGTAAGGGTTGGGGTATGCTGGAGTAGACTCAATTCCTGCAACTTTAGGATCTTTTGTAAGTCTGAAAAAGGTATCCAAAACTGTCTAGTCCTTTGGAAGTTTTTCAAGTTGTTGCCCATAAACTGGCTTAAGAGACCTAGTATGATCCTCTAGCCCTATAAGGGTTCTTAGCCTTGTAGAAGTCCCATAACAAATTTGTGGTTGATTGTCCTTATATTAGTCATAAGTAAACTATCCCAATCATTAGATTGATAATTTGTAGACCGAAGACTAGATTTCCATATTTTGGTCAAAATTAAGGAAAGTGTCCCTAAAACCCAATTTTGGTTGGAGTTGTGTAAGTTCCTTGGAACCTATGGAAGACATGTGGGGTGTGAAACACACTTAGGAGATCAGTCCTTCCATCTAGGAAACCATTGGACTGCTTAGGAGGGATAAAAACAATCTTTGGGTGTATAAATCAAGAAGTAGGCCCATTAGTAAATTTCTTGTTGAGTACTTTACATCAGGTGGTATCAGAGCATTAGAAGAACCTTGGGAAAGATAAGGAAATGGAAGACATAATAGGGAATAGTGAGGAGATCCCCACTAGAGCCATGAAAAACATGGACTTGGCCAAGATAGTGAGGGAGCATGCAGCCAAGAATAAAAACATTGAGCAAGAGATAGAGAAGTTGAAGAGAGAACAAGCAAGCAAAGAAGTTGCATTAGCCTCTGATGGAGAAGGAGAAGAGGAACTAGAGAGATAAGATATGTTGGCAGACCAAAGATAGTTTGTTGAAGCCCTTAATAGAGTGTGAAGAAGAGACAATAAAGAAGAACTACCTACATTCTTTGGGAAAATGAATCCAGAAGAATGTATGGATTGGATAGAGGAAATGGTGAATTATTTTGAATGTGAGGAGGTACTTGATAACCATAGGGTGAAGGTAGATGAATCCAAAATGAAGGGTACAACCCTTAGTTGGTGGAACTTCATACAAAATTAAAGAGATGAAGAAGGAAAGAAGCCTATAACTTCATGGAAAAAGATGGTGGTACAGATAAAGAGACAATTTGTGCCCGAGGACTATGAGATCATCTTACACAAGAGATTACAAAACCTAAGGCAAAGAGATCTGGATGTCAGTACCTACACCAAGGATTTTCATTGGATGACACTCAAGGTAAAGATACCAAAAAGTGAGACACAAAAGCTAGCAAGGTACATGAATGGCCTTAAAATTCAACATTCAAGATGAACTAAGTTTGTTTAATCCAGAATCTGTGCAAAAGTGTTATCAAATGGCACTTAGAATTGAGGAGAAACAAAAGAGGAGAGGAGAACACAATAATAGAGGAAGGGGTGCAAATTTCAAAGGTAAAAGTAGATTCAATGGTAGGGGATCATCTCCTAAAACCTACGAGAGTCCAATCAGAAGGAACATGATGGAGAATCGGGGAACAAAAGTAATTTTAGAGGAAGAAGGGGTAATGGTAGAGGAAGATTTGGTGGAAGAGGACCTAGTGTCTTCATGAGTAGGTGTTTTTCATGCAGCCAAGTTGGGCATCAGTCATTTAGGTGTCCAGAGAAGCTGAGAAATAGCAACCAAGGAGGTGATACAAGAGAAAAACTAATACAAGAAGAACATAGTCAAAGTATGACCTCCTACCACACATCTACCTCAAATTCTATAGATCCAGAGCAAGGAGAAGTCTTGATGATTAATAGGACCCTCTTAAATATACCAACCACCAAAGAGCCCCCTCAGAGGAAATCTCTTTTCAGAACCTCTTGCAAGGTACAAGGCAAGGTATGTAAAGTCATTATGGATTCAGGGTCCACAGATAAGATAGCTTCTATTGAAATGGTTACAAAACTTAATTTGCCAAGATTACCTCATCCCCATCCCTATAAGGTGTCTTGGTTGAACAAAGGTCAACAAGCCTTGATTAGTGAACAAGTTTGGGTTGATTTTTTAATAGTTGAATACAAGGATAGAGTGTTTTGTGATGTGGTAGAAATGGATGCTTCTCATTTGTTACTTGGTAGGCCTTGGCAATATGATGTAGATGCTAGGCATGAAGACATAAAGAATGTCTATACCATCACCAAAAATGGAGAAAACTTCACCATGACCTCCCTCCCAGATGACAATAAGGATAAGCATATTGTGACTAGTGTCATGCTAGTAGTTGAGAAGGATTTCATGAAGGTCTTAAAGGAGTAAGATACCCCTTTCTTTGCAATAGTTGTCAAGCCTAAGGATGAACCTAAGAAGAAGCCTAAGAGTCAAGAGGCAAAGAGGAAGGTAGGTCCTAAGGAGGTTCAAGATTTGCTAGATAAGTATGAGGGAATAGTTGTAGACAGTACCACAGATACCTTACCTCCTCAAAGGAAAATCAATCATTGTGTTGATCTTATACTAGGTGCTACATTGCCTAATAAGGCAACCTATAAACTGACCCCTGAGCAAAATGCAGAAGTTGCAAGACAAATCCAAGAATTACTAGAGAAAGGGTTCATCAGGAAGAGTATAAGTCCATGTGCAATCCTGACAGTGCTAGCTCCTAAGAAGGAAGGAACATGGAGGTTGTGTACAGATTCTAGAGCTATTAATAGGATAACAATAAGATATAGATTCCCAATTCCAAGAATAGAGGATTTGATGGATTGTTTAGGAGGAGCTAAGTACTATTCCAAGATAGATTTGAAAAGTGGTTATCCCCAAATTAGGATCAGAGATGGAGACCAATGGAAGACAACATTTAAAACTAATGAAGGTTTGTTTGAATGGATGGTAATGTCATTTGGGCTTTATAATGCCCCTAGTACCTTTATGAGATTAATGAATGAGGTTCTTAAGCCTTTTATCAATCATTTTGTGGTAGTATACTTGGATGATATACTAATTTTCAATAAAGATAGAAATGAACATCTACTGCACTTGGATTTGGTATTGAAGAGGTTGCATGAGGAGCAGCTGAAGATCAACTTGGATGAATGTGTTTTCTTGCAGGAAGAACTAGTGTTCCTTGGATTTTTTATTTCCAAAGGTAATCTGAGAATGGATCTATCTAAGGTGGAGGCCATCCTCAGTTTTCCAACACCTAGGTCTGCAAGTGAGGTAAAAAGTTTCCATGGCTTAGCAAGCTTTTATAGAAAGTTTATTAAGAATTTCAGTGGAGTTAGTGCACCTATGATAGATACCATCAAAAGAGGAAGGAAGTGTCAATTTGCTTGGACTAATGAAGCTAATGAGTCTTTTGAGTTCTTGAAAACAAAAATTGTAGAGCAACCCATCTTAATCCTCCCTTATTTCTAGAAAGTCTTCACTATTGAGTGTGATGCATCTAAGAAGGCTATAGGAGGAGTCTTGAGTCAGAAGGGTAGGCTTGTGGCCTTTTTCAGTGAAAAGTTAAATGAGGCAAAACAAAAATATTCGACTTATGATCTAGATATGTATTATTTGGTACAATCTCTTAGGAAGTGGAGACATTATTTATTGCCTATGGAATTTATTGTATATACTAACAACCATGCTTTAAGATTTTTGAACAGGCGGGAGAAACTAAATCATAGACACATGAAGTGGATGGAGTACCTTCAAGTTTTCACATTCACTGTCAAGCATAAGAAAGGAGTGGCAAATAAAGTTGTAGATGCTCTTAGTAGGATAAATTTGATCATTTGAGAAGTTCAATTGGATAGCATGGGGATTCACTCCATGAAGGACATGTAAGATGGTGATGAAGATTTCAAAGAGGCATATCAAGTTTGCAAGGAAATGGGGAATTAGTGTCACACTGAGTTTTCTGAATTTATTTTGCAAGAAGGTCTGTTATTTAAAGGGAGTAAACTTTGTGTTCCAAAGGGATCTATAAGGGAAAAAATCATAAAGGAAAAGCATTGTGGAAGTTTGGCTGGGCACTTTGGGGTTGATAAAACCCTTGAACTTGTTAGAAGATTCTACTTTTGGCCAAGAATGCCAACAGATGTCATGAGGTATGTAGAGGGTTGTTTGATTTGTCAAAAGGCTAAAGGCAAAACACCTAATGTAGGATTGTATACACCTCTCCCAATCCCTACTAAACTATTGGATTTAGTGAGTATGGATTTTGTAATGGGACTCCCAAGGACTAAATTAGGATATGACAGTATATTAGTTATTGTTGATAGGTCAATGATGAGCGAATAGTACCAAACCGGTACTGAGAGGGGGGGCTAAATCAGTACAGGCAAAAATACAGTCCAAAATCGGTTTGACAACAAACACTTCAAATGACTGGTAGACAGTGATAACGGTTTGAAACAGAGTGCAACCAGTAAAGCTAAGAATGTCTGAGTCAAGCATTAACCAGTTACTCACTTATCTTTTCACTCAACTCGAGACTACACTACCATTTCACCCTTATGCATAAATAGGTAATCTATCATCAGACCACAATAATAGCTAGTTCAACATGCTTTATTGATAGGCATAAAACATAGAACCATCTTATGCTTGACAAACAATAGCAAAGCATCACAAGATAAAAGCATCACACATGACACACATATTTTTCACATGGAAACCCAACTGGGAAAAACCACGGTTGGGATGAATACCCATAAGCTATTTTTGAACTCTTTAGAAGTCCGCTCTGTGAGAAGCCTTGTCTAGTTAGAGACATTACAATAGGTTCTGCTAGGAACTGATCCTGTTAGGGATCACCCGGTTAAGGGATGGCTACAATACCCGGTTAAGGGTTAAACCTTGTTAAAGGTTACCTTGTTAGAGGATTTCAAGAACTCAATAGCTAAAGGATTATGAACTCAGTAGCTTTGAATTACCCTGTTAAAGGATTTTCAACAAGCCAGTTAAGGCTACCCTATTAAGGGATTTTCCAGCTATTGAGGTGGTTAGAGATCAACAAGTATTACAATGATCTAGTAACAGCACTCAATACCAATACAGATCTGCTTAAGCTCCTCTTCACCTTCTGCACTTACACTCTACAGGTATCACTTCTCTCCTTCTAGTCTAGCAAGAATCACGTATCCCTTCTCTTGGATACACACACACAACTTTTGCCAACAACCTCAAAAAGAGACACAACATCGACCTTATAAGAAAACAAATAGGTCGGTAGCATAAACCCTAAACCCTAAACCTGTTAGGTTAAGGAATTCAAACGGTTCAATCCAGACCATTGAGCACACTGCATTAAATGCAACAGATCTTGATCCAAACTCAAGACATTCTCCATTGTAAATTTCCACCGATTTTATGGTGGCTGATAATCCATCACATGTTATCACCATTTTACTAACTTTGCACATTCCCGAGGTAGAAAGGAACAATCTCCCTCATGCAAGATCCTTCATGCACACAGGCTTACGTGGCAACATGATCTGTTCTTCTTTACAATGCTAACTCATCACACAATATCATCAGTTGAGCCACACAGGCTTGAAGCACATCAACCAGAAACCCTAAAGTTGAGACTACCATCTAGTAGTCATATAATACTTCCATATGCCAGTTCCCATAACTATATGTCGGTTCATCATGAACAAGCACACCGCTTCACTTTGGCACAAATGTCAGTTCACAGTGTTATACCGGTTCTCACATATGGCAGTTCTCACATATGCCAGTTCACACCTCTTCAACATATTGACATCAATGACAACATAAAATGTCATTATGTCCTCATACCGGTTCACATAATGCCAACAATCTCCCCGTTTGGCATTGATGGCAATATACAAATATATCTCTCTGCTTCACATCTTCTCCCCCAATTTCTGTAGATATCTTCTCCGCTTCACATCTTCTCCCCCTTTGACAACAATGCCAAAGTGGAGGCAAAAAGCTTCCATGTTCCATTATGCTACTCCCCCTGAGGTGTAGCATCCTTCAACACATCAATCCAAAATAAATTTGACTATGAAATACCTAATTGATGTAGAGCATATGCTTTTAGTTCACCTCCTGAAGGGGCAGTACCCCTAATTCACCTCTTAAGTATGTAAATGCATTCTTTGGGAGAGGCTTGGTGAATATGTTTGCTAACTGCTCCTTACTGGAAACATGCTCCAGTGCAATCTCTTTGTTCTGAACCTTTTCCCTCAAGAAATGATACTTAAGCTCAAAGTGCTTGGTTCTAGAATTTAAAACCGGATTCTTGGAGATATTAATTGCACTAGTATTGTCACAAAATATACTTACTAGTTCAGATACAAGAACTTTGAAGCCATTCAATACATGCTTCATCCAAATTGTCTGAGTTCATTTCATGAAAGCTGCAACATACTTCACTTCCACTGTAGACTGAGAGATACAATTCTACTTTTTAGTCATCCATGAGACCAGTCTACCACCAAGGAAGAATGCACCACTGGTTGTTCTCTTTCGGTCATCTACATTACCAGCCCAATCAGCATCTGTGAACACTTTTAGGTTAAAATCATTATTGTATGGATACCATAACCCATAGTCAATAGTTCCTTTTAGATACCTAAGAATCCGCTTGAATGCAACCAAGTAGGATTCTCTTGGACTTTTCTAGAATCTTGCAGTAATGCCAACTGCATGTGCAATATCTAGTCTGCTATGTACTACATAATGCAACTTACCAATCATTGATCGGTATTCCTTCTCATCAACCAATGCAGAGTCATCCTCTTTGCATAGTTTACAACTGGTCACCATCGGTGTACCAATCGGTTTGCTATCTTCCATGCCAAAGGTCTTCAACACCTCTTCGACATACTTGGACTAAGTGATAAAGATTCCATCCTTCATCTATTGGATCTACAGTATAATGAAGAACTTAATCTCCCCTATGAGTGACATCTCAAACTCTTTCTTCATCTCATCTGCAAATTCATGACTCATCTTGTCATCTCCACCAAAGATAATGTCATCAAAAAATACCTCATAGATCATGATTTGATCTCCTTCAGACTTCAAGTAGATATTGCTATCTTCACTTGTTCTCTCAAATCCAATCTTCATAAGATGGGAATGCAGGTGTTCATACCATGCTCTAGGTGCCTGCTTTAGCCCATATAAGGCTTTATGTAGCCTACATACCATGTCACTATCTTTAGATAGGGCAAACCCATCTAGTTTCTCTATATACACCTCCTCTTCAAGTACACAATTTAGGAATGCAGATTTTACATCCATTTGATATACTTTGAAGCCTTTAAAAGATGCATATGCAAGAAGCGTACAAACTCCTTCCAATCTGGCTATAGGAGAAAAGGTCTCTCTATAGTCTTCTCCTTCTTCTTGGGCATATCCTTTGCACACCAGTCTGTGCTCCGGTCTGGGTAACAAGGATCATGTACCATTTTTCTCTATCTGGTCAAGTTCCTCTCCCATTGCCTTGATCCAGTCTTCATCCTTATGTGCCTCTTTGAATGTTTTACGCTCGAATTCAAAGATCATACATGAGTTTTCTCTGACTTTTCTTCTTGTAAGGATTCTTGCATCCTTATCTCATATGATCTTCTTAGGATCATGATTCAGCTTGACATACCGAGGAATGGTCTTGATAGATTCCTCTTGCTTTTCTTCTTCATCCTCATCTCCATCAGTATCAGCATCTACATCTGTCGGTGTATGAACACTGTTACTGGTACTTGGTTGACTGACAACCGGTTCCTAGAAGGTTGCAACCAGTTCGTTTACCGCTTGCTCACTATTGGTTTCAACAGTTTTCTCAGAGGTTTCATCAACTCTTACATTGATGCTTTCCATAATTCTCTGAGTCCTATTGTTGAAGCACTTGAAAACTTTTCTCTTGGTGGAATATCCTAGGAATATTCCCTCATCACATTTTGCATCAAATTTTCTCTAGTGTTTACTCCTCTTGATGTAAAATTTTCTACCAAAGACTCTAAAGTAGTTAACCATAGGTGTCTTACCGGTCCAATACTCATAAGGATTTTTATCCTTACCTTTCTTGATGAGTACCCGGTTCATTGTGTAGACTGCAGTGCTCACTACTTCTCTCCAAAAGGTGTGAGTTGTCTTTCCTTGAATCAACATGGTTCTAGCTGCTTCAACCACAGTCCGGTTATTCCTCTCTACTAGGCCATTCTGCTATGGAGTCCAGGGGGCAAACAATTGCCTCTTGATGCCATGTTCTTCACGGTACTTGTTGAATTCACTGGAAATGAATTCCCCTCCTTGATCAGTTCTCAGGCACTTGATCCTTTTACCACTTTCCTTCTCCACTAATGCTCTGAAAGCTTTAAACTTTACAAAGGCTTCAAACTTGTCTTTCAAGAATGTGACCCACATCATTCTTGAGCAGTCATCAATGAGAATCATAAAGTACCTATCACCCTACACACTCCTAGTTTTCATAGGACCACACAAATCAGTATGAACAAGATCAAGCAAGTTGTCAGTAGTGAAAGATTTACCTTTAAAGGTTGAGGAAGACATTTTCCCCAATTGACACTCTCTACACAAGGCATTATCTAGTTTGCTTAGCACCGGCAACCCTCTAACTGCCTTGATCTTACTAGTTTTTACAATGTTATCAAAGTTTACATGGCAGAGTCTCCTATGCCATATCCAGCTATCATCAAATTTAGCCATAAGACATGTACTTATATTTGCATTCAGATGAAATAGGTTACCTTTGGTCTGCATGCCGGTGGCCACCAATTCACCATTCTTTCCTTTGATTCTGCAAACTCCATTCTTGAATTCCAGAGTGAGGCCACTATCATTCAGCTGGGCAATACTCAGAAGGTTGTGTCTAAGACCATCAACCCAATACACATTGTCAGCACTACTCTTTCCATTCAAAGAGATGGACCCTCTGCCTTTGACCATGCATGGTGCATCATTGCCAAAGCAAACCACACCACCATCATACTCCTCCAAGGATAGAAACTTGCTCTGGTCACCAGTCATATGGTGAGAACAACCACTGTCAATGATCCACTCATTGGAATTATCAAACCGGGAGACCAGAGCCTTCTTGTCTACCACAGCTTCCTTGATAGCAACAAACACAATATATTCATTTTCTTCATCCTCTGATTCTTCATCTATGACACCTTCATCAACTGCCACAAAATAGTTTCTCTGGTTTCCTCCTTTGAATTTCTTGAACCTTTCCGGTTTGTCCTTGTTTTTTCCATTAGGACAGTTTACAGCAATATGTCCTATCTAGTTGCAAGAAAAGAATTTCAAAGGTAGCTTACCTTTGTATTTGTCAGTTCCTTTAGGAAGTTTCCTGGCAAGGAGAGCTTCAAATGCCATCAAAATCTCCTCATCATCCATTTCTCTACTCTGTCTTGGTTCACCACTAGTGCTAGCTTCTTTTCCTTTTCTGGATGGTATAGGAGAAGCTTTAAAAGCTGATTCAGTCTTTTGAACACTGCCATCAAAACTATTTAGCTCATAAGCTGTCAACTTTACTATGATGGAGTCCAAGGATACCTTAGTCTTGTCTATTGATCTCAGCTCCTGAATAGCAGCAACCCTTATTGCGTAGACCGGCAATAGGGATCTTAGGACTTTTCTTACCATAGTGGAGTCTTCTATTTTACCACCTGCCCTCTTGATATCTCCAACAATGGTTTTGATTCTTAATCCATATTGTTGAATGGTCTCACCTTCAACCATCCACATATCTTCAAATTTCCCTCTCAGGCTTTCTTGCTTAGCCTTTTTTACATGCTTGTCACCGCCATAGATATTTTCAAGAGTATCCCATACCTCTTTAGGATTTACCTTGTCCTGAACATCAATAAACTCAATGTCAGATAAACTACTAATTGGGGCTTCCATGACTTGCCCATTTTCTTGTATCTCTCTCTTTTGGTCATCGGTGAGAGTACCCATAGGGGCAACATAGACATTCTCAACATAGCTCTAGTGTTGAGCACCCATGCTTCTGATGTATATCTTCATCCTCTCTTTCCATATATTGAAATTTTCCCTATTAAACTTTGGACCTTCCCTCTTCATCATTTGACTGGGATCTTTACCTCAAGCGGTTAAGCTTATAACACAGAGGACCTGGAGGATGCTCTGATACCAATTGATAACTCAATGATGAGCGAATAGTACCAAACCAGTACTGAGAGGGGGGGTGAATCAGTATAGGAAAAAATACAGTCCAAAACTGGTTTGACAGCAAACACTTCAAAGGACTGGCAGACAGTGATACCGGTTTGAAACAGAGTGCAACCGGTAAAGCTAAGAATGTCTGAGTCAAGCATTAACCAGTTACTCACTTAGCTTTTCTCTCAACTCAAGACTACACTACCATTTCACCCTTATGCATAGACAGGTAATCTATCATCAGACCATAATAACAGCTAGTTCAACATGTTTTATTGATAGACATAAAACACAAAACCATCATATGCTTGATAGACAATAGCAAAGCATCACAAGATAAAAGAATCACACATGACACACATATTTTTCCCGTGGAAACCTAACTGGGAAAAACCATGATGGGGATGAATACCCACAAGCTATTTTTGAACTCTTTAGAAGTCCACTATGTTAGAAGCCTTGTCCGGTTAGAGACATTACATTAGTCTCTGCTAGGAACCGATCCTGTTAGGGATCACCTGGTTAAGGGATGGCTACAATACCCGGTTAAGGGTTAAACCATGTTAAAGGCTACCTTGTTAGAGGATTTCAAGAACTCAATAGCTAAAGGATTCTGAACTCAGTAACTTTGAATTACCCTGTTAAAGGGTTTTCAGCAAGTCGGTTAAGGCTACCCTATTAAGGGATTTTCGAGCTATTGAGGTGGTTAGAGATCAACAGGTATTACAATGATCTAGTAACAACGCTCAATGCCAATGCAGATCTGCTTAAGCTCCTCTTCACCTTCCTCACTTACACTCTATAGGCATCACTTCTCTCCTTTTGATCTGGAAAGAATCACGTATCCCTTCTCTTGGATACACACACACAACTTTTTCCAACAACCTCAGAAAGAGACATAACATTGACCTTATAGGAAAACAGAGAGGTCGGTAGCATAAACCCTAAACCCTAAACCTGTTAGGTTAAGGAATTCAAACGGTTCAATCTTGACTGTTAAGCACACTGCATTAAATGTAGTAGATCTTGATCAAAACACAAGAATTCTCCATCATCCATTTCCACCGATTTTATGGCGACTGATAACCCATCACATGTTATCACCATTTTACAGACTTTGCACATTCCCGAGGTAGATAGGAACAATCTCCCTCATGCAAGATCCTTCACGCACATAGGCTTACGTGGAAACACGATCTGTTCTTCTTTACAATGCTAACTCATCACACAATATCAACAGTTGAGCCACACAAGCTTGAAGCACATCAACCAAAAACCCTAAAGTTGAGACTACCAACTGGTAGTTATACAATATTTCCATATGTCGGTTCATCATGAACAAGTACATAGCTTCACTTCAGCACAAATGTTGGTTCACAGTGTTATACCCATTCTCACATATGCCGGTTCACTCCTCTTCAACATATTGACATCAATGACAACATACAATGTCATTATGTCCTCATACCGGTTCACATAATACCAACAGTTGTAGACAAATTTTCTAAAATGGCACATTTCTTGCCTTGTAAGACCATAAATGATGCCCCTCACATTGTAGGTATATTATTTAAGGAGATTGTCCAGCTCCATGGACTACCATTGTCCATTATCTTAGACATGGATTCTAAATTCATAGGGCATTTTTGGAGAACTCTGTGGAAATGGTTAGGTACAAACTTGTCATTCTCATCCACCTACCATCCTCAGTCAGATGGTCAAACAAGGATAGTTAATAGGTCTCTTAGTAATATTTTGAGGTGTTTGACAAAAGAGAATCAAGACACTTGGGATGTCATCTTGCCTCAATTAGACTTTTCATACAATGACTCAGTCAACAGGAGTACTGGTCTAACTCCTTTTCAGATTGTTTATGGAACACACCCAAGGGGTTTCTTTGAATTAAGAGATTTTAGAGATCTAGACAAAAGGAGTGCTCAATCAGAGGACTTTGCAGAGGTCATGAAAGATATCCATGAGCAAGTGAGAGACAAACTGCAACATACCTCTGAGAAGTACAAACTAAATGCAGACATGAAAAGAAGAGAGTTACAATATCAAGTGGGGGATATGGTCATGATTCATCTTAAAAAAGAGAGATTGCCTAAGGAGAAGTATACTAAACTGATGATGAGGAAAATTGGTCCTTTCAAGATCCTCAAGAAATGTGGCAACAATGTCTATCACATTGACTTGCCCTTTGATATAGGTTTATCCCCTATCTTTAATGTTGTTGATATATATACCTACAAGAATGTTGTGAATGATGTTGGTGATGCAGGTCCTGTTGATCCACCTACTCCTAATATGATGGAAGATGTCCTTTCTTAGCCTACACCAAAAATTGAATACATTGTAGATAAAAGAGTTAGAATACAAACAAGGAGATAGACATATTTTGAATTCCTTGTCAAGTGGAAAGACAAACCTCTGGAAGATGCCACATGGATGACCGAGAAGGTCATTAAGCTGACTAGAGCTACACTTTCTAACATACCAACTCAAGGGACTTGAGTTTTTTTGACATGGGGAGTATGGTGCAAGGAACTTAAGAAATATCTTGGACTCTTGAAGAGTCACTAGGTTTTAGTAAGAGGTTAATAGGGTGTAATCTTGGTGTTGATCCTTTGGATCCACCTAATAATATTTTTGGTCCAATTTGTAAGGCTAAGAGTCCCAAAGGTACCTTAATACAATCTTGGGTCTCATTAGACCAAGAGGACCTTAGGATAGGATGTCATAAGTTGTTTTCATATTGTTTTAGCAAATAAATGACTTTAGAATAGATCCTAAACATGTTTGAAGCTTGGAGGATGCCAATTCCCAAAAGCTGCAAAATTGTCAACAATATTGTCAAAAACTTTTTGCAATATTGCTCTGAGAAGTTGCATTTTGGTTCTAATGGTCATAAACATTCAAAAGGTGGTTAGAGACATTGGAAAGGGTCTATTTAAGCATGTGAAACCTTTGTGGTGAAGGAGAGAAGTTATTGGATGTTATTTTGGTGAAGAATTGAATGAGAAGTACTGAATTTCCTGAGCAATTTTGTTTTTTCTAAGATAGTACGGTATAGTATAGATTGCCAGATCAAAACTATGGGCTTGGAATAGTACGGTATAGTACAGATTGCCAGATCAAAACTATGGGCTTGGAATGATGGTAAATTTAATCATCTCTTATTTTCCTATGTTTGCAGTTCACTTTGTGACCAGAGTATTGGTTTTGTCTTCTTTGTATTCTGACTGTTCTACAAACCCGTAATTTTACGGTTAGTGCAGAGATGGAACCCTAACTTGTCTTTTCTATAGTGGAATGTCATAGCCACTTGGAAAATGAAAGTTATGGGAGTGTATAGTAAGTCCCTAAAGGCTTAGGGCTGGAGGAGTTTGTCTGATGCTTCAACCACCAAGTCCTAGGCTAAATATTTGTATGTATTTAGCCAAGTGATGAGACCATGGTGTGAACAGTCAACCAAAAAAGTAAGGTGATCGGTTTAATAGTGGATCCTGTTCATTTAGAGGTAGAAGAACCTAACCAAAGTGCTGCATTGGTTCTATACACCCATTCCTTGATACTTTCTTTGTTAACCAAGCCTAATTAGGCCTATTAGGTCTGTGAACATAGTAAGGGTTGGGGTATGCTGGAGTAGACTTAATTCCTACAACTTTGGAATATTTTGTAAGTCCAAAAAGGGTATCCAAAACAATGATTTATTTGTATATTCCTTTGGAATTTTTGCAAGTTGTTTCCCATAAATTGGCTAAAGAGACCTACTAGGATCCTCTAGCCCTATAAGGGTTATTAGCCTTGTAGAAGTCCCAGAACCAATTTTTAGGGTTATGATCCTTGTAGAAGTTCATATTTTGGTCAAAATTAAGGAAACTATCCCTAAAACCCAATCTTGGTTTGAGTTGTGTAAGGTCCCTAGAACCTATGGAAGAAGTGTAGGGTGTGAAACACACTTAGGAGATCAGTCCTTCCATCTGGGAAACCATTGGACCACTTAGGAGGGAGAAAATGAATATTTGGGTATATAAACCAAGAAGTAGGCCCATTAATACATTTCTTTTTGAGTACTCTACATCAGTGAGTCTTTGGGACTTGTTCTACATTCATCTCCACTAGATCTTGGATTTCCTTTTTCAGCAGTGTGAAGAAGTTCACCACCTTTGGAGGGGGTATCTTTTAGCATCGACATGGGGACACTTGAGAAGTTTTTCAGGGACTTAATTCATCATGAGTTTTTTTCCTACCTCTTCCCTTCATGATTGGGGAGACTTCATGGATACACCTTTGGTTTTGTTTCTTCCTAAGGGGAGGAATGTTATTCTACATTCATGGAGAAGTTTCTTCATTCATTCTCAAGCTTCTATCATTGGTACAAATTCTACATTGAGGGGGGGCTACCTAGCTTCTCTTCTTCTCTCATATGGGGGGGACTTTTTTCTCACATGGGGTTTTGTTCTTCACATGCTTCTATGAGATTTCTCTTGTATAGTTTTTCATATCTCTTTTGGGGGAGGGTTTTTTCCCATTGGGTTTTTCTCTCTTTCCCCGCTTTGTGAGAGATTTCATTGCATTAGTTTGCATGCATTTGCATTTGTACATTGGTACCTAACATGGCCTTGTAGTCGGGACCCATCTTGCATTGCTTAGTTGCCTTGTAGACTTAAGTGCATTCCCCTAAGTTGCACTTAAGGGGGGTTGTTGGTGTAAATAATTATTCATCATGGATACTATTACACCTTACTTAATTTTACTTAGGTACATGCATATCATAGTAGTTTTTGTATGAGACACTTGGGTGTTTGTGCCACATTGGGATAGTGTGTGTAGGATAATTTCCACCTTTTATGGTGTGATCTTGTTACTACTCTATCATATCCACTTATTGTGGAGTGATAATTCCACCTTCGATCGGTGATCCACCTCATGTGGAATATTTTATTGTTTTTCCTACCTACCACACCAATTTCCTACCTACCCTTGTTTCTTATTGAGCCACATGTCATGTTTGTGTGCTCACATATCCATATAGGCTTGCCTACATATGTAGGCTCATATTTATTGTATGAAAAACTATTAAACAACTATTGATCATTTATCTATTGATGAGAGTATAGTTTATTCTTGTCCTATATTTTTTCTCTATTTTGTACTTTTCATTTTGCATGACAGATTTGATATGATTGACTTGGGTCATTTGCACTACTTTCTTGGGATAGATATTTCACAGTCATCTTTCGGAATTACTCTTTCACAACCCTTGTATGCTATTGATCTACTTGCACACTTTCATATTTCTGATTGTAAGCCTACATCAACTCCCTGTCTTTCAGGAGTCAAACTTGAGACTAAGTGCTCTTCTCCACTAGTTGATGCCACATTATATTGGCAGTTTATGGGTAGTCTCATCTACTTGACTCCCACACGCCCTAAAATTTTATTTGTGGTTGGCATGGTTTCCCACTTCATGTAGGAACCACATGAGCTTCATTGGAAAGCTACCAAATGCATCCTACACTACATACAAGGTACACATCATTATGGGATTCACTATGCAGCAGGCACAGGACTTCACTTGGATGCATACACAGACTCTGATTGGGTTAGCGATCTTTATGATCGTAAGTTTACTTTTGGTTATAGCTTCCACCTTGGTTTAGGCCCCATTTGTTGGCAGAGCAAGAAGAAGCATGTTATTTCTCTCTTCAACTAAGGTTAAGTATCAAGGGGTTGTTAACGTAGTGACTGAGACTATTTGGATTTAGCATCAGTGGACCAAACACATCAATATTCATATGCACTACATCTGAGAGTTAATTTAGGAGTAGGTCATTGATTTGCAGTATTGTCCTATGATGGAGCAGGTTGCAGACATATTTACCAAACCCTTCATAGAGAGTAAGTTCCAGTAGTTGTGAGCTCTCTTAGGGGTGCAGGATGTTTCATTAGTGGGGGTCAGTTGGCTTCTCCTTCCTCTCTTATGGGGGGGACTTTTTCCTCTTTGAGGTTTTGTCCTTCTTCTTTGAGAGTCTTTTGTACATTTATCTCTCTTTTGGGGGGAGTTTTTCCCATTGGGTTTTCTCCCTTTCTCCGTTTGTAAGAGATTGCATTGAATAGGTTAGCTTGCATTTGCATATTGTACATGGGTACCTATCATGGCCTTGTATCCGAGACCCATCATGCATTGTTGACTTGAGTTTTCATTCCCTTAAGTTGCACTTAAGGGGGGGTGTTGGTGTAATTATTTATTCTTATAGGATATTATTACACTTTACTTAAGTTAACTTAGGATAATGCATATCATCATTGTTTGGATATGAGACACTTAGGGAAGTGTGCACATAGGGATGTGGCTTGTAGGAGAAATTCCACCTTTTGTAGTCTTATCTTGCTGTTACATTCCACATTTGGTGGGTCATCCACCTCTTGTGGAATATTATATTATTTCTCCTACCTACCCCTACTTTTTCTTACCTACCCTTGTTTCTCATTGAGCCACATGTCATGATTGTGTGCTCACATATCCATTTGGCCTTGCCTATATATGCAGGCCTATATTCATGGTATTGGCTAATCCAGTTGATCATTTGTATATTGATGAGAATACAGTTTGTTCTAATCATACTATTGTCTCTCTTTTATGTGCTTTTCATTGTGCCCTTGATCTTGGCAAAATCTCACAATTTTGTAGAGTTTTTCTTAGGCATGTGCACTATCACATGTTTCCCTTTAAACAAGGTCTAGGACTATACCTAACCCTACACTATTATCCATGACTGCATACTGAGTTCTAGGTCTCTATCTTTATAATATCCTCCTTTGATATTATTTTTAAACAACAAGATGACTATATGTATGACTATTTATGAATGGTTTATAAACTGGCTGCAAGATATTTTTGGCATTTACTATTATGATTCCTTATGATAAGTCTTCTCATGCATTCTTGTAGCTATTTCATCTTTATCTTCCTGATAATGAAGTACCTATTATGCTTAATCCTTTGTAAGCTCATTGATATTAATGCTGCTAATATTAATCCTTTGTAATCGGCAAAAGTCAACCCGATGGTAACATCGACAAGTAGAAGCATGTGATCAAGATAACATACACCATTTAAGTCCATTGATAGAAAACACACTAGAAGCAATGGAGAAATCTTGTCTTGCCAATAGCTAATGAGGCTATTGATATGAATTATCCCGATAGGAACTAGCAAAAAGTAAAATGCATCGGTAAAGCTTACGATGATAAAGGGTCATCGGCATAACAAAAGTAGTCGAGATTTTTTATTTTTTTTAAATCTCGGGGAAGGTCGGAATTCCGATGAACACCACAAGACAACCGATGATGTTGCCATATCTGTGATGACAAAAATGTCACAAAATGTAGCCTCATCTGTCGTCTTAATCATCAAAATTTTGACATATCCTTGAAGATGGTCCATCGAAGAAACACACACTAGCGGGAATGGGAAATCATGTCTTGTCGATAGTCGATGAGGCTATCGGTAAGACTTATCCCGATGAAAATTGGCAAAAGTAAAATGCAACAACAAAGGTTATGATGTTAAAGGGTCATCGACAAAGGTTACGACAATAAAGGATGCAATGAGGTCAAAATTTCAATGTGTCCTCATCAAACAAAATGTTGCCTAGCGGCAATGGAGATATCTTGTCTTGCTGATAGATGATAATACTATTGGTAAGACTTATCGCGATTGACACTGCCAAAGTAAAAATGCATCAGCAAAGGTTATGACAATAATGGATGCAATGAGATCAAAATTTCATCGTCTCCTCATCAAAAAACATACCACAAGTGCATAGAAATTTATGATGTGGTGTCATCTAATTTTCGATGTGAAACCCATCATCAGACTCACCGACGAAAAAATAACGACGAACAAATATGTCATAATTCGGACATTTAGTTGTCTAAATTCTGATGAACGGTCATCAGAAAACTGCTCCAAATGTACTAGTGCATCAATTTATGGATTTAAAGATCTTTCTTATAAAATCCATCTAGTAGACATTCTACAATCTGTTCATTTTAGTCCATTAGATGACATTGATTTGAGGCATTTTGTCAATCATTTTAAGTTCTTTTCCTGTGCATTTATGAGCTATTATATCTAAACAGAATCTTCATATCAATGTTTTTTTATGGATGTTCATGACGTCTTCCAAAGCTTCAAATTTCAATGCAGGCGGGCAGGAGGATGTTGATAACCATTATAGGATCGCTTTTGCACTTGGGTAGTGTATGTGCCCGATAGTTTGTGAAACTTTCGTTGTGATTTTACGAACAATGCTTCGATAAAGTAGTTATCAATAAGTAGTTATTATAACTACCTCCTCTTTGGCCTTTGAAATCAAATTAAAAACTCTCTTTCTCGGTGATTTGTGAAAATTAGCCAACATGTCAACTTAGCCAAACCACCGATAGTTATGTCTTCATCGAATTTCATTCTATCAGTAACTTGTGAGCCTTGAGAAAAACACTGATTTTTATTAATTTAAAATGATTTAAGACATTCATCAACAAATCAGTAACTTAGGTCACTTGTCCAAATTGTTAATGGACAAAATAACCAATTCTTGCACTGTTGAGAAGACTTTTGGCCAACAATTCAACTTATTTTGTCAATGTAATTGGTGAAATGAAGTTAAATTGGCGAGTTCTGAATGGCTACAAAAGTGTCGACAAGACATTATTTTCATTTCTCCGTTGGCCTTTATCATTGGTAATTTTCTCACCATCAGTTTCTTCTCCCTTCTCACTAAAAAGCTTTCATGTTTTGAACATAAATAATCATTTATGTTTTGCTAATAAAATGTGGTCACTAATTCAACATTAGAAAAAGTGAGAAAGAAAGTTTGTAAGTGAAGTCATTGTAGGCACCTAAAATTGTCTAGTTTAATTAAATAAATATCTTTATTTATTTAATTATCTAAGCCTAATTATTCTATTAATTAAATAAATCTTTATTTATTTAATTAATTCATTTATCCTCTTCTAGCCTTATTTCTCATTTAAACAAATACATTTATTTATTTATATTATCCTTTTCCTAAATTAAATAAATACTTTTATTTAATTAATTTGATCCCACTTCCTCTATTAATTAAATAAATCTTTATTTATTTAATTAATTCATTAACCTTTTCTACCTATGACACATGTCATCCATCTCTTAATTCCTACACTACCTACCCTCTCATTATTTTATTATTTCTTTTGCCTACCCTCTAATCATAGCTGACCATTTATCTTTTACACCTCTCAATCTTATCCCTCCATTTTATATAGTGTCTTCTATATAAGGAGATGATTTCTTCATTATCAACCCTATGCCCCCGATGATTATTCGACTACACTATGCTTTTGAACTTTCATATACGATCCTACTTGCAACCACATTTTCGTTCTTTGTTGAGCTGTTGTGCACATATAAAATCTGAGAGCAAATATATCAAGCAAGATCAATGGAGATAGGAAGAATGGAGATCCAAACCCTATTGGACATGTGATAGTATAATCTGTGTGATTTCATTTGATTTGCATTGTCTTAGGTAATCTTCATATGTTATGGTGGATCTTTGTTGTTGTTAGGCTAGGGTTTTATGGTTGAATCTATTTAGTCTTTCAATATTGTTGTTATCCATTTTCACCATATACATTTTGGCACGCCTAGTGGGACATTGAGTATGTGGACAGAAAAGAAATAAAAGGATAAGCTATCGCAGATCAGTTAGCAGATGCTCCTATGATAGATGATGTTCCCCTAACTTCGGAATTTCTAGATGAATCCATCTTAATAGTGTCACACATAAAGCCCTGGCAGCTATACTTTGACGACTCATACACACAACATGGGGCAAGAGCTGGTATCCTCTTCATAAATCCTCAAGGGGATTCTATACCAAAATCATATCGATTATCATTTCCTTGCACTAATAATATAGCGAAGTACGAAGCATTAACAACTAGATTACGGATTGTAGTTCAGTGGATGATCCAAGAACTTCATGTTTTTGGGGACTCTCAACTTGTAATTTGTCAAGCAACTGATGACTACCAAACAAAGGATGAGAAATTAATGCCTTACAAAAGACTGGTGGATGACCTGAAACAACATTTCATGAAGTTAGACTTTGAGCAGATGCCAAGAGAGCAGAATTGAGCTGCGGATGCCATGGCTACAATTTCTTCACTAATGGATCTACCACAGAATGAGACCCGCTATGAGTTCTTGGTGGATAACCTTTTGGTTCCCTCATATGAGATCACTCCTACTGAGATGATATGTATCGTCGGTCCTAAGTCCCAATTATATGGCCCCATTTTCACATACCTTCGTGACAATACCCTTCCTCCTAACCTATCCAATAACCAACGTCACACTTTCATTCGCCAATCTTTTTGATACATCATTTTAGCCGATATCCTATACCATCGAGGTCTATATGACACTCTTCTTAGATGTTTAGAAGGAGATGAAGCTTAGATTGCGTTACGTGAAGTTCATGAAGGGATATGTGGTCCACATTCTAGTGGTCCTACCTTAGCCAAGATACTCATTCGGACTGGATATTACTAGCCCAATATGGAAAAAGACTCATATTAGTTTGTCAAGAAATGTAAGTAGTGTCAAATTCATGGAGACCTCATTCATGCGCCAGCACAAGAACTTCAACCAATTGCGACTCCTTGGCCCTTTTGCCAATGGGGACTCGATCTCATAGGAAAGATTCACCCTCCTTCCTCCAATGGTCATAAATTCATCATCACTGCCATAGAGTATTTCACAAAATGGATCGAAGTCGTGCTTCTTACATAAGTCACTGGAAAAAAAATTGCTACATTTATTCTCAACTATATCATTTGTCAATACGGTATTCCTGTTTCCATTTTCACTAATAACGGGCGTCCCTTCAAAAATCAGGATGTTCGTGAACTCTGTGACCGCTTCCATATTACCCATCGTTTCTCCACATCTTATTACCCCCAAGGTGATGGTCAAGATTGTTAGGAATCCCACAGATACTGAGAGGGGGGGTGAATCAGTATCTGACCGGTAATTAGAATTTCTTAACTTCAAACATGCAGAACATATTATAATAGTGTACCGGTATGTAAGAAATAATGTAATAAACAGAATTAAGAACATCCACATGAAAAGCACACCATAACACAAGGATTTAATGAGGAAACCCGGTGTGGGAAAAACCTCAGTGGGATTTGTGACCCACAATATTCACTCACTGGCCAATAAGAGAATATTACTTACAATAGGGGCTTGCACATGTAGGAAGGCCAACTGCCTAGAGCTCACTGCTCAATGGGAAGTCTCACTTACTTACAATGTGGATTATACAAATCCAATATCTTGTACTACTTTACAATAGCATCTATAATGCCTGATCTAGTACCAGTTGCTGCTCTGCTTCTTACATAAACATTTAGCCTATATTTTGCATAATAGGTCTGCCTTATATTTTTCCTTATCGCTTACTTCTCTCCTTCAAAATGTCTACAATGATCTCTTTTATATATAAGAGTCATTTTACATTTTTCCAAGTCGGCTTACAAATTTTTTACAATAATAAACAAAATATAATATAACAAAATCCTGTTGGCCTCTGTGTTGGTATACTTCATTTCTTTGTGCTAGTGCCAGTGTCCTGAGTGCCAGTATAGAGTGTGATCTGTTGATGTCGGTGCACTAACTTGTCGGTGTAATGGCTTTCCAGTATAATGCCTTGCCAGTGCCATAGGATTGCAAGGTTTCCATCAATGACAAAACCTTCAATCACCTACAATGTCTCATTGGAGTGTGCATATGCCAACAATCTCCCCCTTTCACATTGATAAAAAAAACACTCATGAGAAATTTAAAAAATGTATCCAAAAATGTGAAGTCCAAAAATGTTACAAAAAATGTGTGTGATCCCCCTGAGCATATGATCCCTATGATGTTGAATTTTTTCATCCCACTACTCCCCCTTTGGCATCAATGACAAAATTTGTCAAGATGTCAGTAGATATTGTAGTTTCAACCTTGTAACTGGGTAGTTACAATTTGAAATAGATCCGCCAAAATCAAGTTTATACTCTCCATGAACTTTTTACTATCTCTTATTGTTGTCTCTGTTCTCTTAACTATACCGGTGAGATTCTGCAAATGCTCTGCTGGTGTTTTCTGTCCCTGTATTAGTGCCTCAGATACTTTTGTTGTCTTCAAAATCTGATTCTCTTTAACATCCTTAAAATAATTTGATTGAACTCGGTGCAGAAGAGACATCAAAGATAAGGAAATTCTCAAGACAACATATGACAAGGTTTGATTGAACCTTCTACACTTTGGACTTACTCAGAGCCCAGGTGGGTATACCTTTGTGAATTGAATTCACACTTTCAAACATAAACCCACAGTAAACTAGTCCAGAAAACTAGTGGATCTATTCACCTTGAAATTAACTGAAAACAAAAGAATGGAAATTATAATTAAATTCAGCATTTTGATCAACAAAACATGCAATAAACAACTTCAATCAATACCACTGCCTTATCCAAGGTCACAGAGTCATCTAAACTCAGATAATACTCCTCAAACAAAATATCTTTACACATCCCGTTGACTTGGTTTCTATTAATCCTTGTATATGACTGACACCTATAAGAATTTATGCATTCCAAATTAAGCTATGATTATCAAAATTCAAAGTCTCTTCCAAAGAGTTTACTAGTATGAGTGATCCCCGCATCTTTAATCTCCCTCCTAAAGAGAAAAGCTAGCGAACACTTCTACTGAAAATTGCCCTGCAATCCCATTCAAACAAAATAACCCTGGATTATTTAGAATGAAAATAGTAAACACATTTGTAAACACACTTGAAGACGACACAAAGCTTCACTCAAAACCGATGGTCTGTATATTGATATTAAGTTCAAGAAATATTACAAGAAGTTTTTGAATATTCTCCATTAGACTTAGAAAAGCTCAGATAAATTTCTGGAACGTTTTCTTACAATTCGTTTGCGATCCCTCTTCCTCTAGTCCTAACAACATGGATGCACAAAGCTTTCGACTTCTTGAGGAGAGTTTGTTACAATCATTTATTTAAAAACAAAGAGGTTACAAACTTTTCACAAAAATAGTTACAAGCTCCTTTCGGCCTCTGCAGTTCCTTCAACAGGCTATTCGGTTGCAACCTCTTCTACCTTTTCAGGGGTGCTCTCCAACTGTTCCAGATCATGGGTGGCATATTTTGTTGTCCACTCATCATACACATCTTCTGTCAGCCATGAGAAATTAATCACTTTATCCTTAGCCTTGGTCAACCTTTTCCAAGAGTTTCTCATTTTGTTGACTTCTCAATTGAGAAAACCATAATGTGACTTAATTTTCTCTATCTCTTGTATTGTCAAAACAAAGAAAGAAGCATCATCTAGATCAAAAATTCCCTTAATTCTTGTTGATAGCTAGGCTTCTACCTCCTTAAGCCACATTTGTTTGTCTTTTAGCTGATCTAGGCTAGCAAAAACTCCTGGGAGCAACTCAAAAACTTGATCAGCATATTCCTTTTTGCACAAATTAACTTTCCTATAAACATTATCCACCCCTGTTGCTAATTGTACTAAATCTTTAGTGATGTCAAAAGTGGATCTAATGATAGGATTGGCCCTTGCTTCATCACAAGATACACACATAAACTCTAAATCTTGCTCCCTAGGCCTCCATTTGTCAAAAATAGGTGTCAAAATGGCCTTGTCTCCCCTGAGCTCATTCCATATATCCAAAATTTTACCTACATTGTTGTAGAGCAATGAGGCATTCATTCTATCCGCAAAAATAGAAATTATAGCCATTACTCTCTCCTCATAATTCTTTGCATATAAGGCCTGAGCCTGTTTTAAGTTTTCTAATTCTTGAGGAGTAATTTCAACCATTTGAGAGCTGGAGGGTGCTAGAGATGGTGGAAACTCAACGATAGGGCTAGTAGGTGGAGGTCTTGCAGGAGAAGACGATATCATCAGTGTTGAAGACTCACCTTGATGGTATTGTCCAGTCAACTGGCTCTGCAGCTTAGCAATGATGCTATCCTTACCTCTTACCTCCTCCTTAGCACTGTTATAGGCCTTCAAAAATATTTCCAACTTTTCTTGGAGGGTCTCTTTCTCTTTGGCTTCCTTTTCTACTACTGCAACACTAAATTTTGCAGTCTCTAACACAGTGCTAGCAGCTTCCACTACCCCTGTACTCTACACTCTTTTCACCATCATCCCACTGAGGTAACTTGACCCTGGGGTATCTTTGCTCTTCTTACTCTCATTTCTCTTGAGAGACCACATGACGAGTGCAACATTATCCTTACTGAATGTAATTGCCTCCATGGTTTTGGTCTCCTTCCTCATTGCGTCTAGTACCAAGGCATCTGCTATATCCCACTCGGGTAAAATAAGCACTCCAGCTTGTGCCACCATATCTCTCCCTTGCTCAGGGGTGATGGTTTTGAACTCTCCCATCATCTCTTTCTTTATTAACTCTTCTACAAGGGCTGGATCTTTATTAGGCTGCTCACTTTTTCTCTTTTCACATCTAGCATTATATTTATCTATGTTCTGTTTCCATATAAACTGCATAAATGCTTCTGATTTGACAAAATTGTTGTCAGCCAAGAAGGCATTACTTGTCTTCTTTATCTGAGGATCCCACTCCTGGCCTTTGAGTTTAGTGGTGGTAATTTCCATTTCAGTAGCAAGGGGTTCTTCTGGCATCCCTTCCTCCACTTCATCATAAGTGTAGGCAATTTCCCCTAGACTGCCTAACTGTAGGAGTTGCTCAGCTGCTGCTTGCTCATTTCCTATATGGATAGGGGATTGGGATGGGGAATACAAAGGTGCATCTGATTGTACTTCTTTCCCTACCCTTTGCTTCTTTGGGCTCCCTTAGATGTCAATGACATCTTGTATCTTCCTCTTTCCTTTAGAGGTAGAGGGCTCCCCTGTTGTAGGCATTAGCACACTATAACTAGATTTCTTGTGCAGTGTATAATCACTAGGAGGGATTGCTTTGCTAGAAGATAACCTACTTAGGATCACTCTCATCTTTTCAGGGTTACTTTTGATTACAACTTCCCTCTTCTCCTTCAGGGTCTGCATCACATCCTCAAAGCAAACAATTAAAAACCTTATTTTCTCCTCGAGAGGGAAGAAACTAGACAATGGGTCATAGCTGGCATCAAACTGAAGCACAAAATCCAAGGCTTTCTTATAAGCCACCCATTTCTCTTGCCTCAGCTCCTGCTCATCTAGATCAAACTCATTTCTGATGAGGTCTTCAGGAAACTGAAATTGATGAGGCCTACCTCTGCATGTTGCTTTCTTTCAAAACATGCCATTGAAGAAGTGTTCTGGATCAGCACACTGGGATACTTCAGTAGACAAATGATAAGGCTTGAGAAAGTCCTCAAAGCAATTCCAACCTCCTTTTGTTATTACAAATTGGTGGGCTATGGTAGCTGTAGGGAAAATAGTCCCTTTACCCCTGCCTGTCAGCTCTGCCTCTTGTACACCACCAATTTATCTAAGGATCTCTGCAATTCCCACTTTGAGAGGGACCTAGTAAGGTAGCAAGAATGGGGTTCCTCTAAAACCAAATACTCTAAAAACTGTCGAGACTGGATACAAATAAATGTGACCCCAATTGTGAACAATTTTTATGTTCTCTGCGAATTCTTTTGGTTTTATGAATTCCAAAGGAACCTTGGGGATTCTTGGGTTTTTTGAGTAGAGGAGAGTCCTGATCTTGGATGCAAAGTATTTGTCATACTTTAGAAAACTAGCATCCTCCCTATCCCATGACAACACAGTACTCCATAGTTGTACTAGCATCTTTTCTCCTTCTTTCTCCTTGACAAGGTCCAATCCACTGGCAAAGTAATCACCACCTTTGAAAAGAAATAGATGCATCAGGAGTGAGTACCATCTGAAAGGCCTATCCACCTTTCCATTCTTTATTCCTGTTAACCCTCCATGGATAGCATTAGCAATGAAGGAAGCATAATCAAAGGTAATTGCAAGAGAAGGATTCAAAATATAAGAAATCATTAACAGGTAGTGATTTGGCATATTTGCTTCGGCATCTTCTCCCAAAACTTGGCAAAGTGCCTAATACATTCCTTTAGCCCTAAGGGTGAACATACTCAATGAAAATGGCTCTTCTGTGTTGGGTCCTACAACTCTCAACCCACCTATCTTCACAAAAAACTCCTTGAGAGGCCCATTCCTGAGATGACTCCTTTGTGCACTATAAATTTGAGCTAATGACTTGAAATTTATGGGCTCTAGAAAATTGGTGAACTCATTAACCCCAAAAGCATTCCTAAATTCTTCAGCATTAATCTCAATAAGGGTTTTTCCATTTATATCCCGAATGCTTCTTGTGACTGGATCATAGTTAAGTGCAATTTGGGTCAACAAATCTATGTCCATAAATACTCCTGGGACTACCAATTTCCCAACATCTAATTCCCAAATGCTGTTTTGTAGGGCCAAAGAATTTCTCATTCCAAATCCAATCTTAAATAACCCCAACCCAGACAATCCAGCCTGTGGGTCTCTCAACCAGTTACCCTTGTCATACAGTCCTTCTCCTATCTTTAAATGGGGAGCTCTAGGAACTAATTCCTTTGCCTTCGATGCCTGATTAGTTGACAATGTCAACTGTTCCAGAAAATCATCATAGACACTTCTTTCTGAATAATTGACTTTGCCAGAAAATTCTCTTTTAGGAGCCATTTTAAAAAAAATGTAAGAAATGAATACCGCTCCTAAATACTTCTGTGATGAATCAATATCTTCTCTGAATCACACCACACAGGATTTGCTACACAAGAGTACGAGAAAGCCTATTCTTAACTTGAAGGAATTTGTTCTGCAACTGAACTGACTTGCTCTATACCTAAAGAAGATAGCTCTGCATCCATTCCTCTGCAAAAATTCTTTAAAAGATATCTTCACCCGGTTGATGGGAAATCATATATTATACCTAGGGTCTTAACTGCAACATTGATTCCGCATGCTTCGACCGTCCCTTCAAAATTGAATTCATAGGAGAATTCGTATTTTTCACTCCAACGGGTTACAACGTTCCTGCAAGTCTTTCATTTTGCTCTTTCGCAACTTCATGAAGCATAACTATCAGGCAGCTTGGTCCTGCAAAATAGCACCGACCGTCCGATCAAAATAAACTTGATCGAGCGTTATACTAACTAACAGCTTTGGCTCCGCACTGGGTCCCGCTTCTCTATTGGCTATGTGCTACCACGTGGCACTCAACAACTGGCCTTGAAATTTCTTTCACATTCGACTTAATGCTGGCCGCGTGTCTTTCTCTTATACCGCCAGTTCCACCTTGGCAGGCCCATAGCTTTCTTCTAAGACCACATGTTGCTGGATACGTTGCCATCCATCATGACACATGGATGGTTCTCGTTCACTTTCGCTATTTTGCAGGGTATAAAGCACGAGCATCTTACTCTTGCGAAATAGCATGGGCCGTTAGATCATTTTTTAGTTGATCGGCTTTTAACCATCTGAATAGGCTCCGAGACGGGTGGGCCCTCTGACTCACTTTGAACACCTGGCATCCAGTCATCTTTAGAGCTGACATGTCACTTTTTTACGCGCCGATAGAAAGCACTGGGCTCCAATTAATTCTTGACACCTGTATCCGCAGGTCATCTCCTAACTTGCGACCTGACTCACCTCTGGGGCCCGCCTTTTAACCTTTAATCCCGACCTACTAACTGTTGTGGCTTATGCCACATGCCACCATTTTACTTGCTCTCATCAACTAGCTAAACCGCCTAGTTGGCATGCCACGTCATTTTCACAACTTTGCTAGTTTTAAACTATGCGCAACTTTGCTTAGTGAAATAGTGAAAGCCATAGATGCATCCACAAGATGCACACTAGTTACTGGACCCGACAACTTTAGGAGGAATACACATAAGGCATAAATTTTATGCGATTAATTAACATGACCACCTAGGAAAACGACAAGGGAGGACACTTCCTACGATCCCATGACCCATTACTTAAGTGGATAAAGTAACGAAAGAATAGAAACCAGAGGGTTTTAAACAAACATTAGGCGATCTAAAATCAAAAACCCTAAACCCTTAAGTCCTAAAACAAAGCTGAAGTATTTGAAAATGTGTCTTACTCAAAATTTCAACAAACCATAGCCAATTATGGGAAAAGAAAAACCCATTTTTAATCAGTGATAACAGCGGCTCTGACTGGGGATGGTTGATCGCAAGGTCAACACAAGAAAACTCAGAAACTCTGGAGAAACAGACCAAAACAAGACCAAAATAGAAAAGCAGGAAAGGAACAAAATATGTACAAACAAAGGACCTACTGTGCATGGACATTAAGAGAAATAATGCTTCAGGAATTGTCCATGCACTGGAAATTCCTGCATTTCATCATTCATATTCTTCAAGAAATATGAATCCTTACCATTTAAGTCACAAACAACAAAAGGGCCAATCCACAGTGATTCAAATTTATTGTGCTTTCCCTTATCCTGTCCTTTTGCATTCCACTGAAGAACCACGTCATCAATTTGAAATTTCCTTAATGATGTCCTTTTATCAAAAAGATATTTGGACTGCAACTAGATCTTCTGATTTCTCTTATGGGCAGAAGTTCTAAGTTCCTCCATTTCTACAATTTGGATCATTATATTTTCCATTTGTTCAGATATCTCCATGTCCTCATTTTGCAAGAACTTATAAACTGGAAGAAGATTGTTTACCGGCAATCTGGCTTGGGCACCATAGACTAGTTCAAAAGGAGACATTCTGATGGATTTCTTAACTATTATTCCATCTGCCCACAGAGCTAACTTCAGTTTTTGATCCCAAGATCTTTTATTCTCTTTCAGGATTTTCTTGATGATATTCAATAGGCTTTTATTGCTAGATTCTGCTTGTCCATTCCCTTGAGGGTGATAAGGTGAAGAGTATGACATGAGTATACCATGGCTAGTACAAAAGACTACAAACTCTTCTGATCTAAAACACATGGCATTATCCATCACCAATTTTGCAGGTGTTCCAAATCTAGTTACAATATTATCCATCAGGAAATCAATGACAATTTTACTAGTAGCTCTTCTTGTAGGGATGGCTTCTATCCATTTGGTGAAATAATCAGTGGCCACTATGATCCATCCGTGACCTCTCTCTAACCTCTCAACAATCTCTCCAATAAAATCAATGCCCCATTGGACAAAAGGAGCTTCTACAGAGACTGGATTTAGGGGTAAGGCTCCTTCATATTTCAGCTTGGATGAGAATTTCTGACATGGCTCACATTTCTGAACATCTACATGAATATCTTTAAATAAAGTGGGCAAATAGTATCCAGCCCAAATTATCTTACCAATAGTAGTCTTAGCAGAGTAGTGACCTCCACATACTCCATCATGTATTTCAGTCAACACGTGTTTAGCCCGAAATTCATCCAAACACATTAGTAGCTCTCCATCTCTTTTTCTCTAGAAAATATCACCCTGAATGAGCACATATTTTTGAGACTTGAGTTTTAGAGTTCTTTTCTGATTGTGTGTCATCTCTTCTGAAAATGTGGCACCTTTTAAAAATTGGACTATCTTTGAGTACCAAGGTTGCCTCTCAATACTAGTGACTAAAGCATCCCCAACTTCAAAATTATGTATTTCTACACTCATGAGATTAGATTCAATCATGAGCTTATCCAAACCTAAACCTCTCACCAATTTTGTGATCTTTATCTCCAAGTTGAATTCCTGAATTCTATTGATCCATCTGCATCTCTTCCCAGTAACCTCAGACTGAGACAAAATATCCTTAACTGCAGCATGTGGGACATAGGCAATGATATTTGCATTCACTAAGTACGGCCTAAAAGCTTTAACAGCTTTAACTAGAGAATAAGCTTGTTTCTCCATAGTCTCATATTTTAGTTCTGCCACCTGCAAAGACTTGTTGTAGAAGGCTATGGGATGTTCATATCCTTCATTGTCCTTTTGTAGTAATACTGCAGCCACTGTATGATAGGAAGCAAAAGAAAATAAAGAAAAAGGCTTACTATAATCAAGAGATTTCAACACTGGTGCCTCTTGGATTGCCTTCTTAATCTCAGCAAAAGCTTTTGAGGCTTCTTGATCCCAATAAAATTTAGTATCCTTCTTAAGTAACTTGACAATAGGCTTCACTATCTTTGTGAAGTTTGCAATGAATCTCCTAACAAAATTTACTTTGCCTAAAAAAGATTGAATACCTTTCACATTTTTAGGTTAAGACACCTTATTGATTGCTTCAATTGTTTCAGGGTCTATCCTTACCCCCTCCTTTGAAACTATGTGTCCCAGTAGCTTTCCCTTAATGACTCCAAAATGACATTTCTTGGGATTTAGTGATACACCAAATTCCAAGGCTTTATTGAACACCTTCTCCAGATGTCCACAATGATCATCAGCCTTCTTAGAGAAACAAGTTAGATCATCTTGATAAACCACCATGATGATGTTAATGAATTATTTGAAAGCTACATCCATAGCTCTCTAAAATGTAGCTCCTGTATTTTTTAATCTGAATAGCATTCTCACATATTCATAAGTTCCCCATGGAGTAGTGAAAGTTGTCTTAAACTGTTCAGACTCTACTAACACTTGATTATATCCTAAGAAACCATCCATCATGGATAAAAGGTCACATCCTGTCACTCTCTATAGCATGGCTTCCATATTCGAGGATGAGTAGTTATCCTTCAAAGAAGCAACATTTAAATTCCTAAAATCTACACACAATCTGATGTCTCCATTTTTCTTCCTTACTGGGACCAGATTGGAGACCCATGAAGAATGCCTTATTGGTTTGATAATCCCCCCTTCTCTCAATTTGGTCAACTCTTGTTGCAATTTAGTTTCTAACAAGGGATTGATAGGCCTTTGTTTCTATCTGAAAGGCTTAGCATCTGGAAGTAAAGGAACTTCATGCTGAAAAAGATCTTGTCTATACACCTTTAGGTCTTCATAAGACCAAGCAAAAACATGTTTATACCTTTTCAATAAATTAATAAGGTTAGTCCTGACATGAGGGGGTAACTTCTTTCCTATATATACCAACTTAGGGGATGATTCTGTCCCCAGGTTTACCTCCTCTAAATCTTCCAACTTGGTGGTAGACTGCTAATGTAAGTGACTATCATTATAACTGAACATGCTCTCCAGCTCTACCAACCCTTTAGGTATTTCATTAGTTTCCAACTGGACCACATCATTTCTAAACACTATCTCTCTATTGTCCACCACTTCCACCAATACATTACAATCAATCTTTTGTCCATCATAATCGTCAACACATTGAATAAACATAAGAATGTCTTCATCATTAGCAAAAACTTGCCAATTGTACACATTGTCAAGAATAGCAGGCCTAGATTTTATTTCCACAGTGGAAATACCGGTTAGTGTTGCATCATCATTTTTCAAAGCAACATTAGCTATAAAATCTGCCATAATATTTTTTGCTTGCTCTATCCAATTAATAGAAAATGCATCAAAATGCTCAATACCATCCCAAATAGCATGCTTATACTGTTTTAATCTATCATTCTTGGATGCATATTTAGATCTCACCTGAGAGACAACCAATTTTGAATCCCCCATTACTTTCAATAGTTGGATTCCATGCCTTTTCACAACCTCAAGTCTCAGTAACAGGGCTTCATATTCTGCAGTATTAGTTGTGCACTGGAATGCCAACAAAAATGAATACTTAAAAGTTATACCTGATGGGGACACAAAAAGAACCCCTGCTCCAGATCCTTCTTTGGAGCAAGCTCCATCAAAATACATCTGCCACAATCCATACTGCTGTGCTTGTAGCTCGACCACAATAGGGTCAGTATTCTTCAATTGAGGTAAAATTGGTTGAAGTCTAAAGTTATCTAGATCTACATCAATCATACAATTAAGCATACTAGGGTCTACATTTTCAATTACCCTAGGAGCTCGCGGCTCTCTGTATAATTTGACCTGATTACCATTAATAGGAATGGTGGCATAGGATAAGTCCAGTTGAACATTTCCCCCTACTGGTGTTGCCCATTGCCTGGAAAGTAACATATCATAGTGGGGTTTAGTGTCAGTAACAATAACATCCATTTTGTAAGTGGCTTCAGGGAATGCTGCTATTTTTACTTCTATATCTTTCATTGTACCTATCACATGTACTTCTCTATTATCCATGGCATAGCATTTCCCATACACAGTGGTTACTGATAACCCTAATTCTTTCATAACACCATAAGGCATTACATTAGCGGCAGCTCCTGAATCTATCATGCAGTTTTTAATCAACCGGTTATTGACTAACAAGGTAACATAGAAGGGATCTACCTGAGAAGGCTCCTGAGTGATAGTGGTTCCAACATAAACCTCTAGGGTTTGGAACTCTTGATCCTTTCCAACTTTAGCTGAACCAGTGGGTAATGCTGTGTCACTATCAGATATACTAGAGAATAAAGACAAAGCTGCATCCTTATGTTCTTTAATCTTTAGTAATTCTACTAATGGAACAGTGACATTCATTTGAGTAAGAGCTTGGGCCATGTCAAATGTAGAACAATTGCATGTTTTGGTATTAGCCCTAACTCTTTCTGTTTTGAATTGACTTGCCTTTTTCACTGTCTCTGCTCCTTGTACATCACTAACATTTTTATCAACTTTGCCTTTGGGTACATCTTTAACTTGTTCTCCTTTTTCTTGACCGACCTTAGGAAAAGTAATAGCACTACTTGATGCCCCCTTTTTTGTAACTTCCTTTACAAACATAGAACCTGGCTCACCCTGATCAATGTCTCTCTTGGTGCTTCTCAAGTTATAATTGTGTTTTACTTTGGCAATTGCAGCTTTAGTCAGATTTCTAACTTCTTCCTCACTAGGCCTCCTAAGATGAACCTCTTCATCCTAAATTGTCACCACATTCAATGTAGGATGCCAATCTAAGGTTAGCTGTCCTTGCACTAACCTTTCATTATCTAGCACATCACTATATCCACATTGCACGGATTCCTCATCACTTTCTATGATAGTTTCAAACATATTAATGTCAGGCTCTGCTTCTGGTCTCATAGATTCTTCAAGAGCTTGAGCCACCACACACTGATGAGGAGAATGTGGTCCATCACAAGCAATATACCAGAAAGTATTTTCTATGTTGTGAACATTTTTTCCTTTGAAGGGATCTATAGTGTCTTGACTTTGGGTAATTTTGGGCTTCTTAATTTGGGGTTTACCATCCTTCCAATTGGTATTATATGGCATATCATGCAATCTAGGGGGTCTATCTTGTCAATTATAATGAGGTTTATCATTTTTGCTAACCTTGGCAGTCAAATCTTTCATAGTCGTAACCAATTTCTCTATCTTATCATCCTCCTTAGTAACTTTATTAGGTTGTTGTTTGGTTTCTTGCCATAATCTACCATCTATCCTTCTTCCTAACTTCCTAGATGCTTTTCTGTTACTTTCTACATTTATGGCAATTCTAAAAGCATCTCTCAAATTATGTGGGTTCTTATCCCTCAAAATATAGGCCATCTTGGAATCAAATGCATTGTAATATGTATTAAGACACATGTTATCATCTAGCGTCATCACTTGATACAATCTGTGCATGGCCTTCTAGAATCTGGCATTGAAATCAGTGACCATTTCATTTTTTCAGATTTTGTGATATTGTTGAATTCATTTAGCATGAAACTCACATTAGTCTTGTCACCATACTTCTCTTGAAAATAATTTTTAAAATCTTCCCATGACCCTATGCTATTAACCGGGAGACCTTTGTACCAATCTCTTGCATCATCAACCAGGGATTGAACAAACAGTTTCATAATAACATCTTCATCTACTATCTCATAATCATTTATTAGATCCCCAAAGGATTTCAGGTGCTCCTCAGCACTAATTGCATTATTCCTAGCAAATTTATGAAGTCTATCTCTTAACTTAGTCGGAACATGATTGGGATATCCCAGAATCCCATCAAAGAACAATTGTCTATATTGTTCTAAATTGATTGGTCTTCTTTGAAAAGGGGTAATAGCATTGTTATTTCCCATGGTCATTTTAGCTTTTGGGATTGGAGATTGTGGTATTTGAGTGCACTATTTATTCATAGGTATTTGACTTACTGAAGCAATATTAGCTTGTACTGCAGGTTGAGTATTGGCCTGAGGAAAGGAAATGTGTTGGGGATTAGGCTTGCTAAGATCTTCTGATGAGAATGTAATAGGGGGAGCCTTTAAGTAATTAATTTTTCTTTTTACTTCTTGATTCGCTGCTTCTAACTCAGCCTTTTCTAATTCCATTTGGAGATCTTCCTTTTCTTTCCTCATCCTTTCCATTTCTCTCTCATGTGCTAAAAGCTTATGAGAGATCTCTTCTGCAGTTTTAGATTCTATTCCATCATCTACCCATTTCTGCTTTCCTTTATCCATATTAGCTTTAGGAAGCTGGGAGTCATTAAATACTTCCCTAGTTGGATAGGCTACTGACTTACAAGCTTGTTTAGTTTTGGGGATTAGGATTTCTCTAATCACAGGGCCTTCCTCATCACTTTTTTCTTTCTCCTTAGCAATTATTTCAAGATTAGCTATCTGTCTAAGGAGCCTATCTCTTTCCATTAATTTGGCTTTAACTTCCCTCTCCTTATTTTCTTCCTTTCGGGCTCTTAGGGAGATTAAGTGATGGACTCTTCTATTTAAGTCTTCAATCTCTTGAGACACTTTATCTTCATCAGGGAAGTTTTCTTCAGAGTCTGATGCATTAACTTGATCTATGTCAATCAAACTAATGTTCCCATCAATTGTCCTAAGAACGGAGTGCCTAATTGCATTTGAGCTGGTTCTATCTCTCACAGAAACACTAACATGAGATAAATCTTGATTTAAAATGGGTGCATTGTCAATATTTCCAAACAATCCCAAATGGAAACCTAATATATCATGTTTTGAATCATTGGAAGATGAATTAGACTTTGCATAAACAGGTCGATCAGGCATCTTACCAGTATTATTGTTTTTCTGCACCCAAGTAGCATTTGATGGCTCATGCAACACAGATCTCTTCTAGCCTCTCCATGACTGTTCTGGCAGACCTTCTTGCAAGGTTTCACGAGGATGTTTCTTCATGAATGATCTCGTGTTTTTTGCTCCTTGCATCTCACTTGTCTTCCTTTTAGAAATATTTGTATCTCACAAGGACTAGTTCAAAAGTAATAGAGTTGCCACCCACAAAACTATAGGAATTATGAAAATAAGCAATCTAATCCACAAACACACAACAATTTTCTTTATAAGCCTCAACACAGATCTGCGTTTATATCTTTATTGTAACTCTCCCTAGCAGAGTCGCCACTTTTGTTGTCTTCAAAATCTGATTCTCTTTAACATCCTTAAAATAATATGATTGAACTCGGTGCAGAAGAGACATCAAAGATAAGGAAATTCTCAAGACAACATATGACAAGGTTTGATTGAACCTTCTATACTTCGGACTTAGTACGAGCCTAGGTGGGTATACCTTTGTGAATTGAATTCACACTTTCAAACATAAATCCACAGCAAACCAGTGGATCTATTCACCTTGAAATTAACTGAAAACAAAAAAATGGAAATTATACTTAAATTCAGCATTTCGATCAACAAAACATGCAATAAACAAATTCAGTCAATACCAGTGCCTTATCCAAGGTCATAGAGTCATCTAAACTTAGATAATACTCCTCAAACAAAATATCTTTACACATCCCGTTGACTTGGTTTCTATTAATCCTTGTATATGCCTGACACCTATAAGAATTTATGCATTCCAAATTAAGCTATGATCATCAAAATTCAAAGTCTCTTCCAAAGAATTTACTGGTATGAGTGATCCCCGCATCTTTAATTTCCCTCTTAAAGAGAAAAGCTAGTGAACACTTCTACTGAAAATTGCCTTGCAATCCCATTCAAAAAAAAATAAACCTGGATTATTCAGAATGAAAACAGTAAACAAATTTGTAAACACACTTGAAGATGACACAAAGCTTCACTCAAAACCGATGGTCTATATATTGATATTAAGTTCAAGAAATATTACAAGAAGTTTTTGAATATTCTCCATTAGACTTAGAAAAGCTCAAATAAATTTCTGCAGCGTTTTCTTACAATTCTTTTGCGATCCATTTTCCTCTACTCCAGGTATCCATTTATAACAACATGGATGCACAACGCTTCGGACTTCTTGAGGAGAGTTTGTTACAATCATTTCTTTCAAAACAAAGAGGTTACAAACTTTTCACAAAAACAGTTACAAGCTCCTTTCATCCTCTGTAGTTTCCTCAACAGGTTGTTCAGTTGCAACCTCTTCTACCTTTTCAGGGGTGCTCTCCAACTGTTCCAGATCATGGGTGGCATATTTTGTTGTCCACTCATCATACACATCTTCTATCAACCATGAGAAATTAATCACTTTATCCTTAGCCTTGGTCAACCTTTTCCAAGAGTTTCTCATTTTGTTGACTTCTCAATTGAGAAAACCATAATGTGACTTAATTTTCTCTATCTCTTGTATTGTCAAAACAAAGAAAGAAACATCATCTAGATCAAAAATCCCCTTAATTCTTGTTGACATTTTTCCTTCTACCTCCTTAAGCCACATTTGTTTGTCTTTTAGCTGATCTGAGCTAGCAAAAACTCCTGAGAGGAACTCAAAAACTTGATCAGCATATTCCTTTTTGCACAAATTAACTTTCCTATAAACATTATCCACCCCTGCTGCTAATTGTATTAAATCTTTAGTGATGTCAGAAGTGGATCTAATGATAGGATTGGCCCTTGCTTCATCACAAGATACACACATAAACTCTAAATCTTGCTCCCTAGGCCTCCATTTGTCAAAAATAGGTGTCAAAATGGCCTTGTCTCCCCTGAGCTCATTCCATATATCCAAAATTTTACCTACATTGTTGTAGAGCAATGAGGCATTCATTGTATCCGCAAAACTGGAAATTGTAGCCCTTACTCTCTCCTCATATTTCTTTGCATATAAGGCCTAAGCCTGTTTTAAGTTTTCTAATTCTTGAGGAGTAATTTCAACCATTTGAGAGCTGGAGGGTGCTGGAGATGGTGGAAACTCAACAATAGGACTAGCAGGTGGAGGTCTTGCAAGAGAATAGGAGATCATTAGTGTTGAAGACTCACCTTGATGGTATTGTCCAGTCAACTGGCTCTACAGCTTAGCAATGATGCTATCCTTACCTCTTACCTCCTCCTTAGCACTATTATAGGACTTCAAAACTGTTTCCAACTTGACTTGGAGGGTCTCTTTCTCTTTGGCTTCCTTTTCTGCTACTGCAACACTAAATTTTACAGTCTCTAACACAGTGCTAGCAGCTTCCACTACCCCTGTACTCTGCACTCTTTTCACCGTCATCCCACCAAGGTAACTTGACCCTTGGGTATCTTTGCTCTTCTTACTCTCATTTCTTTTGAGAGACCACATGACGAGTGCAACATTATCCTTACTGAAAGTAATTCCCTCCATGGGTTTGGTCTCCTTCCTCATTGCGTCTAGTACCAAGGCATCTGCTATATCCCACTCGGGTAAAATAAGCACTCCAGCTTGTGCCACCATATCTCTCCCTTACTTAGGGGTGATGGTTTTGAACTCTTCCATCATCTCTTTCTTTATTTCCTCCTCTACTAGGGCTGGATCTTTATTAGGCTGCTCACTTTTTCTCTTTTCACATTTAGCATTATATTTATCTATGTTCTATTTCCATATAAACTGCATAAATGCTTCTGATGTGACAAAATTGTTGTCAGCCAAGAAGGCATTACTCACCTGCTTTATCTCAAGATCCCACTCCTATCCTTTGAGTTCAGTGGTGGGAATGTCCATTTCAGTAGCAAGGGGTTCTTCTGGCATCCCTTCCTCCACTTCATCATAAGTGTAGGCAATTTCCCCTAGACTGCCTAACTGTAGGAGTTGCTCAGTTGCTGCTTGCTCATTTCCTATATGGATAGGGGATTGGGATGGAGAATACAAAGGTGCATCCGATTGTACTTCTTTCCCTACCCTTTTCTTCTTTGGGCTCTCTTAGATGTAAATGACATCTTGTATCTTCCCCTTTCCTTTAGAGGTAGAGGGCTCCCCTGTTGTAGGCATCAGCACACTATAACTAGATTTCTTGTGTAGTGTATAATCACTAGGAGGGATTGCTTTGCTGGAAGCTGACCTACTTAGGATCACTCTCACCTTTTCAGGGTTGCTTTTGATTATAACTTCCCTCTTCTCCTTTAGGGTCTGCATCACATCCTCAAAGAAAACAATTAAAAACTTTATTTTCTCCTCGAGAGGGAAGAAACTATAGAATGGGTCATAGCTGCAATCAAACTGATGCACAAAATCCAAGGCTTTCTTATAAGCCACCCATTTCTCTTTCCTCAGCTCCTTCTCATCTAGATCAAACTCATTTCTGATGAGGTCTTCAGGAAATTGAAATTGATGAGGCCTACCTCTGCATGCTGCTTTCTTTCTAAACATGCCATTGAAGAAGTCTTCTGGATCAACACACCTAGATACTTCTGTAGGCAAATGATAAGGCTTGAGAAACAACTCAAAGCAATTCCAACCTCCTTTTGTTATTACATATTGGTGGGCTATGGTAGTTGTAGGGAAAATAGTCCCTTTACCCCTGCCTGTCAGCTCTGCCTCTTGTACACCACCAATTTATCTAAGGATCTCTGCAATTCCCACTTTGAGAGGGACCTAGTAGGGTAGCAAGAATGGGGTGCCTCTAAAACCAAATACTCTGAAAACTGTTGAGACTGGATACAAATAAATGTCACCCCAATTGTGAACAATTTTTATGTTCTCTGCGAATTCTTTTGGTCTTATGAATTCCAAAAGAACCTTAGGGATTCTTGGATTTTTCGAGTAGAGGAGAGTCCTGATCTTGGATGCAAAGTATTTGTCAAACTTTAAAACACTAGCATCCTCCCTATCCCATGACAACACACTACTCCATAGTTGTACTGGCATCTTTTCTCCTTCATTCTCCTTGACAAGGTCCAATCTACTGGCAAAGTAATCACCACCTTTGAAAAGAAATAGATGCATCAGGAGTGAGTACCATCTGAAAGGCCTATCCACCTTTCCATTCTTTATTCTTGTTAACCCTTCATGGATAGCATCAGCAATGAAGGAAGCATAATCAAAGGTAATTGCAAGAGAAGGATTCAAAATCTGAGCAATCATTAACAGGTAGTGATTTGGCATATTTGCTTCGGCATCTTCTCCCAAAACATGGCAAAGTGCCTAATACATTTCTTTAGCCCTAAGGGTGAACATACTCAATATAAAGGGCTCTTCTGTGTTGGGTCCTACAACTGTCAACCCACCTATCTTCACAAAAAACTCCTTGAGAGGCGCATTCCTGAGATGACTCCTCTGTGCACTATAAATTTGAGCTAATGACTTGAAATTTATGGGCTCTAGAAAATTGGTGAACTCATTAAGCCCAAAAGCATTCCTGAATTATTCAGTATTAATCTTAATAAGGGTTTTTCCATTTATATCCCGAATGCTTCTTGTGACTGGATCATAGTTAAGTGCAATTTGGGTCAACAAATCTACGTCCATAAATACTCCTGGGACTACCAATTTCCCAACATCTAATTCCCAAATGTTGTTTTGCAGGGCCAGAGAATTTCTCATTCCAAATCCAATCTTAAATAACCCCAACCCAGACAATCCAACCTGTGGGTCTCTGAACCAGTTACCCTTGTCATACAGTCCTTCTCCTATCTTTAAACAGGGAGCTCTAGGCACTAATTCCTTTGCCTTCGATGCCTGATTAGTTGACAACGTCAACTGTTCCAGAAAATCATCATAGACACTTCTTTCTTAATAATTGACTTTGCCAGAAAATTCTCTTTTAGGAGCCATTTTAAAAAAAACGTAAGAAATGAATACCGCTCCTAGGTATTTCTATGACGAATCAATATCTTCTCTAAAATACACCACACAGGAATTGCTACACAAGAGTACGAGAAAACCTGTTCTTAACTTGAAGGAATTTGCTCTACAACTGAACTGATTTGCTCTATACCTGAAGAAGATAGCTCTGCATCCGCTCCTATGCAAAAATTCTTTAAAAGATATCTTCACCCGGTTGATGCGAAATCATATATTGTACCGAGGGTCTTAACTACAACATTGATTCCGCATGCTTCGGTCGTCCCTTCAAAATTGAATTCGTAGGAGAATTCGTATTTTTTTCTCCAATGGGTCACAATGTTCCTGCAAGTCTTTCATTTTGCTCTTTCGCAACTTCGCGAAGCATAACTATCAAGTAGCTTGGTCCTGTGAAATAGCACCGACCATCTGATGAAAAGAAACTTGATCGAGCGTTATACTAACTAACATCTTTGGCTCTGCACTGGGTCCCGCTTCTCTATTGGCTATGTGCTACCACATGGCGCTCAACCACTAGCCTTGAAATTTCTTTCGCATTCGACTTAATGTTGGCCATGTGTCTTTCTCTTATACCACCGGTTCCACGTTGGCAGGGCCACAACTTTCTTCTAAGACCATGTGTTGCCGAACACGTTGCCATCCATCACGACACATGGACGGTTCGCGTTCACTTTTGTTATTTCGCAGGGTATAAAGCACGAGCATCTTATCCTTGCGAAATAGCACGGGCCATCAGATTTTTTTTTAGTTGATCGGCTTTTAACCATCTCAATAGGCTCCAGGAAGGGTGGGCCCTCTGACTCACATTGAACACCTGGCGTCCAGTCATCTTTAGAGCTGACATGTCACTTTTTTACTCGTCGATAGAAAGCACTGGGCTCCAATTAATTCTTGACACCTGTATTCACCAGGTCATCTCCTAACTTGCGACCTGACTCACCTCTGGGGCCTGCCTTTTAACCTTTAATCCCAACCTGCTGACTGTTGTGGCTTATGCCACATGCCACCATTTTACTTGCTCTCATCAACCAGCTAAACCGCCTAGTTGGCATGCCACATCATTTTCGCAACTTCACTGGTTTTAATCTACGTGCAACTTCGCCTAGGGAAAAAGTGAAAGCCGTAGATCCATCCGTGAGATGCACACTAGTTAGTGGACCCGACAACTTTAGGAGGAATACACATAAGGCATAATTTTTTTGTGATTAATTAACATGACCGCCTAGGCAAACGACAAGGGGGGACACTTCCTACGATCCCATGACCCATTACTTAAGTGGATAAAGTAACGAAAGAATAGAAACCAGAAGGTTTTAAACAAACATTAGGTGATCTAAAATCAAAAAAACCTAAACCCTTAAGGCCTAAAACAAAGCCGAAGCATTTGAAAATGTGCCTTCCTCAAAATTTCAACAAATCATAGCCAATTATGGGAAAATAAAAACCCATTTTTAATCAGTGATAACAACTTCCTTTCGCAGTGATGCTAGATAGTCTAATCTTGGACTTAGTTTTAATCTTAGATGCTTTGCCTTATTCACTATTCTTTCTTTCTCTCTTTCCAATTTAAGTAAATCTTCTTCAAAATTTATTATCTTCTGTTCAAAAACTGATAATGTATTAGGTGAGTTGACAAAATTATCTGCAAGTTTATTAATTTCATCCTATACCTTGCTCATCTTCTTGTCTATATCTACAATCAAAAGGTTTGTCTTACAGGTGTCTTTGTACAAAGTTTTGTACTCTTTTAATAAATTACACAGTTCCGGTAGAAGTGTGTCAAAATCTCTGTTACACTTCTTTTTTTGCTCATCAAAGAATTTCTTCTTTTCAATTTCTACTTTATCCTTCAGTCTCTCTTCCTTTATTTTCTCAATGTTTTCTGTGATATATTTACACAAGGTATCAAGTTGTCCTAAAGAATCATTATTGTCTATATTATAGTTAGGAGCAATTACCTTCAAAATTGGTATGGTATCATCTATTGCCTTATAAGCTTGTGAACTGCAGTCTGTTATCTTTTTGATTGAATCTAATAGTACCTCAGTCACATTAGTTGATTTGTAGCCTGATGATGAACCAACATTTTGAGTACCACCAGTGGAAGTAACCAAGCTTGTATTGACCTCTGGTAGGTCTGTTTGTGTTTGCATTTCCCTAAGCAATGGTTTTTCTACTTCTCCAGATGTCGGTGGCACTGTTTCCTTCTGTTCCTGTTCCTGTTTAGGAGCCTTTTTCTCTATTTGTTTCTCTATTTGTTGCATTGTCTCAGTTTGAGTTTGAGTTTGAGTTTCTACCTTTTTCTCTTTGTCATCAGCTGGTTTCTCTTGTGTGTTGTCAGTTTTCTCAGCTACTGGAGGCTCACTAGCCATTTTAGTCTTATCAACCGTATCTTTGTCTACCACAATGTTGATCTTCTGAGTATCAACATCCACAGTATATAAGACTTCAAGATTAGGATTACCATCCTCTACATCCATACTTTCAACTGTCAGTTGATCTTTTGTAGCTGTTGTTTTTACTGGTGGAGTAATCAAAGGAGGTGGGGGTAAGTTGTCTTTAACCTTGATACTAGGTGGTCCACCAGCTTTACCTTTACCCTTGTCTCTTTCTTTCTGATAAATTTTTATAGGTTTGGGGATCCTATATTCTTCTTGTTTTTCTTTTTCAACTAGGAATATATTCCATCCATTTTCTGTCTCCTCGGTCACCTCATTAACTCTTCCAACCATTAAAGCAATGTGACGGTGTGCAGTAGAAAATACTGACCAGTTGGCTTGAGCAATTAGGTCATCAATTTCTTTGGGTGAATTCACTGAATATACAGCAAGTAGCTTTTCAATATTTATTTTCTTGTCTAGTTCTATTACTACTTGTCTTCTTGCTTCTAGTTTCTTAAATAGTTCATCTGAAATTTCATTTACTACTTCCATAAAAAATTTCTTATACATATCCATATGTAATATAACACTATTTTCGACTTGTTCTTTTTCATCAATTGTTAGAGTGTCATATATTTTCTTTATATTCTTCAATTTGCCTTCCTTCATAATTTCATTCAACAGTATATCAAGAGGGGCCAAGTCCTTGTTTGTCCTCTTCTTCTTTTTGGGTGTCAGTTTCTTCTTCTTTGGAGTAGCCTTTCTTACCGGAGATCTCACTGCTTGTTGTTTTTGTCTTGTCCTTCTTGGTGAGGGTGTGGTTGCTGGTGAGGGATCTCTTTTCCTTACAACTCTCTTGAAAGTTGCAGGCATGTCACTCTCCGAAGAAGTACCTACCGGTGATAGGTGAGTTTCGGGTTATGGAGCTGCTAACTCATCCTTTGTTATACCGATCTGCTTTAACACATCTTCTTTGATGGCCTTTGCCTATCTGGAACCTTTTCTTACAACTGCCTCAACCTTTTTCACTCTTTTCTTAGATTGTATTTGGCTTTCAATAGTTTTTGCACTACCAAATACTTCTTCCTTAGGTTCTTTAGGCGCTTCCAGAAGTGCTTTAGCATATGTTTCAATTATATGATCATCTGTTTCATAACCCATCTCTGTTACCCAAACTGTCCTAGGGATGACTGCTTCCATCCAGATCTCATCTTTCTTGATTACAAAGCATATTTCATGTTTATATTTGTCAACAATCTTTTGTGATAGCCTGATTCTTTTCTTCATTTTAGCTTTTAGTGCTTGAAAGAAATCATGGATATTATTTTCCTTGTCTTCTCCCATGTTATTGAATAGTTTTGTTAACTGTTTGCCTACCAGTATATCATATCCAAGTTCTTTGTAGCCTTTACTGGGAACCTGCTTGGTTATATGTAGCATCAGACATACTAGCAGATTTCCAAACTTGAAAGTTCCTTTCTTGTCCTTCTTAATCTTTTGAAGGTTGTCAATTAATTCATCCTTTAACCACTCACATACATCAATCTTTGCATTATCTGTGACCATATCATAAGCACTCTTAATGCATAAAATTGAAACCAAATTAAGTCTATTTGCATGAGTAGCTTTATACCCTAATATCATGATGATAAATCTCATATTAATGTCTATTACATCATTTACTCTTAAGGACCTTTTATCGGATGTGGCACTAGTTAGGTTTGTAACTAGGTCATTGGATACCTTCTTAGTTTTGTCTGGTCTTTTACTAGTGGTCGGTAACCCTGTGACAGCTTTCACAGCTTCCTTAGTGAATTTGTGGATTGCATCTAGCCAGAAAAATTCACCATGTACCCTACTTAAGACTATCCTAATCACATCCTTGGGGAATTCAGGAATGCTAAGGATCTCTATAAATCCTAGGGTTTCAATGATCTTGTATTCATCTTTTACATTGCTGGATTCATCACATATGATAGTTTAAAACATGGTTTTAATCTCTTCATCTCCTAGTTCCTCAATGTTACAGTGAATGTAAATTCTGGGGTCTTCACCATAAACAACTCCCTTAGGAATTTGAGAAAAAGCACCTAAGGTATCATCTTTCAATGCTACCTCGGGAACTAATTCAAATACGGGCCTAGGTCTTTTTATTACTTCGACAACAGTAGGGTTTGCTATATATTCAATAGTAGAGGTGGATGCGATGATAAAATGCCTTTTACTGCCTTTAGGATGGATGATTGCTTGGAGTGTTCTTGCCTCTTGCTCGGAATGCCTTAGCTCAGAATCTTCGCGCTCTTTGTAGGTTTGAAATCTCAGTGAAATGGAATGGAGCCAGAACCTCAAATTTATAGTATCTTTTCGCCATCTACCACATTAAATGCATGTCGGTTAAGTATTCACTTAACATTGTCTGCCGGTAACAAGTAATTTCCATCTTCTTATCTCTAACCGAGGGAATAATAGCACATGTGTCATTAGATTGCAAAACCCTCAAGGAAAACTTTCTTCAATTCAATGAAGAACTTACTATCAGTGGAGCACTGCTATGTCTTGCTGGTGAAGCATCACTCTATCCTGTCAGTGAAGCATTTGTTGGTTCTACTGGTGGAGGAGTATTCCCAATATTTAGATCAGCTTTTCTAATCCATTGTTTTGAGAATTCTTGCTTAACCTCTTCAACTTTTTCTTTACCTTTCAAGCTAGAACTTTTGTTGTCTATTGGTGATCCTTTACTTCTACAAAATTTTGCAATATGCCCAATCTTTTACATGCATAACAAGTCACATTATTCTTCCGAATAGCTTTCCCATAACCTATGCCAGTTTGTGTTCTGCATTGATTAGATAAATGTCCAAATCTTCCACAAACATAACATCTTACATTCATTCTGCAGTTTTCAGAGTTGTGACCAACTTTGTTGCATTTTGAACATTGACCGGTGGGTGTGTTGATATTCTGATAATTTCTAGATCTACATTCATTTGCTCTATGACCATACTTATTACAGTTAAAGCATTTTCCATTGAATTTATAAGTATTAGGTTATCTTACCGGTTTGCTATGATACTGAGTATTTGTAGTACTGGAGCTTTCACCAAATTCAAAGCCAATTCTAGAAGTGTCACCTTTAGGTATTTGATTCTTCAGCAAGGTGCCAAGTTCCTCTGAGCTTTTCTTGAATTTTTCTTTATGCTGATTTGCAGTTTCTAGTTCTCTTTCTAAGACTTCTTTCTGTCTCATCAGTTCATTGGAGTCATTCTGAGTGTGCATCAGATCTATCTTCAACATGTCATTTTCATAGCTAAGTCTTGTGTTCTCATTTGCTGCATCACTTAGTCATCTGGTCAATTCTTCTTCATTCTTCTTCCTATCCTCAATCTCTTTGCAAAATCTCATAGTCATATCCTGCATCTCATTCTTTATTGTTATATTCTCTTGTTTCAGCCTGCTTATTTAATCATTAAGTGATTCCTTTTCATCATTCTCATTTTGCAACTTTTCACAAAGTTCTCTTCTCTTATTTCTTGCAACAATAAGATTCTCTTGAAGTGCCTGAATGATATCCTGAGCTGCCCTTAAATCATCTTCTAGTTTGATATTTTTCAATTTCTCTGCATCATAGTCTGAAAGAGATCCTTCAAGTTGCTTCATCAAATTTTCCATCTTCACCGGTGTCAAGATCTTCCTCAGGCTATTATACTTCTGAAAATAGAGGACCAGGCTTTGATACCAATTGTTAGGAATCCCACAGATACTGAGAGGCGGGGGTGAATCAGTATCTGACCAGTAATTAGAATTTCTTAACTTAAAACATGCAGAACATATTATAACAGTGTACCGGTATGCAAGAAATAATGCAATAAACAAAATCAAGAACATCCACATGAAAAGCACACCATAACACAAGATTTTAATGAGGAAACCCAGTGTGGGAAAAACCTCGATGGTATTTGTGACCCACAATATTCACTCACTGGCCAATAAGAGAATATTTCTTACAATAGGGGCCTGCACATGTAGGAAGACCAATTGCCTAGAGCTCACTTCTCAATGGGAAGTCTCACTGACTTACAATGTGGATTATACAAATCCAATATCTTGTACTGCTTTACAATAGCATCTATAATGCCTGATCTAGTACTGGTTGCTGCTCTGCTTCTTACATAAACCTTTAGCCTATATTTCGCATAATAGGTTTGCCTTATATTTTCCCTTATCACTTACTTCTCTCCTTCAAAATGTCTACAATGATCTCTTTTATATATAAGAGTCATTTTACAATTTGCCAAGTCGGCTTACAAAGTTTTTACAATAATAAACAAAATATAATATAACAAAATCTTGTCGACCTCTATGCCAGTATACTTCCTTTCTTTGTGCCAGTGCCGGTGTCTTGAGTGTTGGTGTAGAGTGTGATCTGCTGATGCCAGTGCACTAACTTATCGGTGTAATGCCTTGCTGGTGCCATAGGATTGCAAGGTTTCCATCAACGACAAAACCTTCAATCACCTACAATGTCCCATTGGAGTGTGCATATGCCAACAAAGCTGAGGCATCTAATAAAACAATCCTAAAAAAGACAGTCGACGATGCTGGCCGCAATTGGCATATCCAAGTTAATCCCGCACTTTGGGCTTACCGCACAAGCGTCCTCACACCTACAGGAGCTACACCCTATTCACTTGTTTACGACACTAAAGCTATCTTGCCTATTGAGATCGAGTTACCTCTTTATGAGTATCTTTGCAAAACATTATCAGTGATGAAGACTATAGGGTCTCTTGCTTACAAGAACTTGAACTGTTGGATGAACGAAGACAAACTGCTTTTAATCACCTCAAGGCTTATCAACAACGAATGAGTCACAGCTACAATCATAAAGTCAAGCCTTGCACATTTGAGGTAGGTGACTTGGTTCTCAAAGAAAATCCTAAAATTCAGCAAGACAAAGAGAAGAAGGGCAAATTTGAACTAAACTGGCTTGGTCCTTATATCATCATAGCAACATATGGATCTGGTGCATATCAGCTCTCAACCATAGAGGGTGAACCTTTGGAGGATCCTATCAACAACATGCACCTTCGTAGGTTTTACACATAGCTCTTCAGAATATCCTAATTCAAAAATACAAAAAAAATTCAAAAACACAAAAAGACAAAAAAATCATAAAACATAAAAAATCTTTACTTGGTGAAAACCTGGTAAACAGGCGCCTTGTGACACAAAAAATTAAAAAATTAAAAAAAAAATTGAAAAACAAAAAAACATTTCATCCAACGGTGAAAACCACTTTGGTGGCGCCTTGAGCAAGTACCATGGTGAAAACTGGGTCACTGGCGCCATGCGTAGAGACATTGCTCCTCCCTCTTTAAGGATTCCATTTCATCCTTTCACTTTGCACACACTCACAGCCTATCCATTCATAATAAACTTACCCATTCCTATCATGGCTTGTTATTGATCTACCTAAGATTGGTTAGCCATCCATAATAATCCTTCCTTTTTCACTCCCTTTCCATTCATAATAAATCAGCTCCTATCTGTGGCTAAGGAAAATCCTACGTCTAGTGATGGGTGTGGAACTGAGAGCAACACATGTTTCAAGGAGTACAGTTTCTTCCACTTTTCTTCAGTCTATCCATGCACAATCCGTAATAAAGCAGCACTTGTATTGCCAATCTGTAATAAAGTTCCATCTTCTCCACAATAAAGTATCAGTTTCATGGATTCAGTCAGTTTTTAGATGAGACACAACAACTACAATGGACTTCAACAAATCAAATCTTTCAACAGACTCAGGCAACATTATGGTTCAATGCTATCTATCCATTTGTGAAAGTAAACATTGTGACCACAATCAAATAGACTTATACAAGTGACAAGAGACACTAAACTTGAGGACTACAGTGGATGTTGGTGTCGAGTCTTGGTTTTCTTTTGATTTTATCTTTTGGTGACATGTCTTTTAGCTTTTCCAAGATGCCTTTGACTAGAGATTCTATCTCCAGGATGTCTTTGACTAGAAAGGCGAGGATGGGGTATTGTCACCTATTTTCTTTGTTGTCTATGAATTGTCTCTTAGTAATGCTATGACTTGTCCAAGGATATGAGGACATTGTGAGTCTAGTATGAACTAGGGCGTTCCTTGTTTGTAACTATCTTATCTCCATGCAAACAGGTACAATGACTTTCTGGGTCGAACATATGCCTTGATTGTCATAACCTATTTTTCCATAATAAAGCTCAATGATGATAACACACAAGAAGCTCTTTCACTTTCATATCTCCTGCCTACCATCCCCCTTTCTAATTGGGCTCCATCATCCTTCTTGAGTCTGTGTAGTCCACTATCATATGATTCAGTATAATGACAGACCAAAAAAAATTTAGTATTTCATGTAGTTTGCACCTACATTACCACATATAAGCATTTCATCCATACATATAGATATCACAATTGCATCACATCCTGCACACAACACATGTTAGCACATTTTACATTCTCATCATGTATATAGTCATTTGCATTATCATATTCATCCGCGTTTCATACATTCACATTTTCATATGCATAACATATTAAAAACATAAAAGAGCCAAAATATTGTATTTCATTATATACATATTTGCATCCATATCATAACCATCATATCAAAACATACATCATGAAACATCTCATCACATAGGTACACATGCATTTAGCTGCTACAAAGATGAATCATCTCATATACATATAATTATAAGTGTCATGATACAATGATGTTAAAATCATATGGCTACAATCACCCAAAGGTGTCTACATCATCATACAAAATGGTACAAAATTGATACATAGGGAGCCCTCTAAGGCTATGATGAACTCCCTCCCTTGGAGCTATCTAGCCTCGACGGAGTCTGAGCCCTAGAGGACCCACCCTAGGATCATCTCTCCTATCCCCTCTATCTGGTGGTGGTGGAGGACCCATAACCCCACCGTTGGATGCCTGTCTCCTGTCCCTCCCTCCAGTGGTCGTCGCTGTCCGCGATGGTCTACAAAAGATCCTAGCCCACTGCTCTGGTGTCACGATTCCATAGTATAGGTCTTTCTAGTAACCTATCTCCTCCCCGTCTCACAGAACATAAGCATAACCAGCTCCTGTGTCCTCTGTTGCATGCCTCCCTACCCTTAGTGCCATCTCTGCCTCTATATAGCATTGAATGGCCTGATTCCGCTCCCACTCTGTGTCCCTCAGCTATCTCCTGAGCCTAGTTGTCTCCCTCTCCAAATCCTGGATCTCATCTTCCTATCCATGGTAGATCTCCCTCAACTCCAGTAACTCATCATGCTCCTCCTCCTCTCTTCCTGTACCTGTGGCTCTACCTGTGCCTGTACCTGTGGCTACTCCTATGGTTGTCCCTACCCCTGTCCTCATCCCTATCCCTATCCCTGTACCTATCTGGGACCCTGTGCTACTAGCATCTGTAATGGTAAACCACCTTGACCTCTCACCACATGAGCCTGTATCTCCTCTCCACCCTCTCTCCGTGGAGCCACTCTCCTCTCTCCTATCATCCCCCGCCTCCTTCGTCAGCCTCTACCCCCACCATCTCCATCATCATCCTTATCCCCCCCACCATCTCCATCTATTTTCTCCCCTGGATCTATCAGTCGAGGAAATGGATGTTCAACCAAATATGCAGTATACTCTACATCCATCCCTGCATCCTCTATCTCTGGCCACATATCCCATGGCATGGGCACCATCTCTACCAATTGCATCATTGCTTGATCATATGATAACAATAGCCCGAAGTGTGCCTGATCCCTGACTGTCTGAGCATACATCCCGAAACCCCGTGGCATCCACTGAATCCTATCGAATTTCCTGCAAACCCTGTCAACCAACTGCCTCTCTAGTACATAGGGCGTCCGCCCAATCAGATACCTGCTCCTGAAGGTGTATGGAAACTCCACTGCATCATCCTCCCACTCCTCGCACTCTCGGTATGGTCTCCATACCACAGTGTCAATCTCATCGATGACCCTGTGATAGTGCTCCTGCCTCTCGATCCACGGCTACGAGGTAATCATATCATATAAATGAACAAAACTACGCCCATGGCCCCTGCCTCTGAAATGTATCGGTCGGCTCACCGACAGATGCTCATAAGCCCATACCTATAATAGTGTCACTCTGCAGCCCAATCCTATGGATCCATGGTATACAAACTGATGGAGCTCATAATACAAATGCGTCAGCATGCATAGTTCCCAGGCATATCTGGTATGCTGTGTCACCAGTGTCTCCAATGTACTCCTCTAGCCCATAGCCAACCCTCATTTTTCCCTATCTAGACACATGAACCCACTGATCACTCCTCCCAGCACCACTGGTAGAGCCAATCCGGTCTATGTCATGGTATCCCACACCACATGTCCAACCCTCATCTCTAGTCCTAGATCTTGAAACACTCATCTCAGAGCATCCTTGTCTTCGTCTCGATCATAGGGTATCAACTCCTCATCGATCGGTATCTTGAGAATCCTATACACATCCTCCAAGGTGATTGTCATCTCACCCATCGACAAATGGAACGTGCATGTCTCAGAGTGCCATCTCTCAGCCAATGCAGTCAACAATCCCATGTTCGCCCAAAACTCAGGCACATACAGAATGAATCACAAACCCATAACCTCAATCACAGCTCTACTCTCAAATGTCAGCTCTGGTTGTAACCTCTAAGTCGATGGGAATCTCTCCCATGACTCCAATATAGGTAGATACTCCAACAGTCAAGCAAACTAATCATGTCAGTCATAGTGGCATTCCTTGTTCATCACAAAATGTTGTTTTTTATCTTAAGTGCTTATGATACTCTATCCTAGTGACACTCACTGTTCATCACAAAGTATTGTTTCTATCCTAATGGCACTCACTGTTCATCACAAAGTGTTGCTATTGATCCTAGTGGTACTCCCTGTTCATCACAAAGTACTATGCATTTTGCACTCCCTGTTCATCACAAAGTGCTGCTCATATTTGTACTCACTGTTCATCACAAAGTGCAGCTCTTTTTAGTACTCCCTGTTCATCATAAAGTACTATATCTTGGTACTCCCTATTCATCACAAAGTGCCTTGATCTATCATATCCTAGGGCCTCTGCTTGAGTATATTCTCTTGAGTAGTTTCCTAATTGGCAACGTATGTTCTATCACAGAATTGTCAATCCTAGCCCTATTTGCTATTCTAGTCTTCCCTAGAGGACCTGCTTGAGTGTATCCTCTTAGTAGCTTATCCAATCGACAGCGTATTTTCATCACAAAACTGTCAATTTGTCCTAGAATACATACATGCATATTTTTGACACAAACGCGCCTTCATGACATAAACGCACTTACATATTGCATAAACATGTCTGCTCTGCACAAACACACCTGAAATACACAGACACACTTGCTCTGTATAGATGTGTCCACATTGCACAAATGCTCTTGCACAATGCAGACACGCTCGCATTTGACATAGACACCCTTTCCTGCACAGACGCACCTGGCACAAACATAGACATGCCTAGCTAACCTAGACGTGCCTGGTACTAGCACAAATGCGCCTCGACATTTTTTTTGACATTGTTTGACATACCTAAAATGCATTTATTGCACTACCTAGGATGCATTAATGACAATATTTATTGCGACAAAGTATAAAGAGGTTTTGTGGTACTTACCAGCTCTTCTACCTCTATTGGCCTCTGAAATCGGCGAATGTGATAGAATCTATGCACCAATGCCATCGCTGCTGACTGCTACTACTCTATTCTCTCTCTGCACTCTGATCTCTTAGGTGTGTGGATGACAATGAGGATGTATTCCCCTCATGGTCTATTTTATAGACTACCCTAGCCTTAGCCTTAGCCCTAGTTTCCCAAGTCAGTCTTCTTTATCCCGTGACCCTATCACTCTATCTGGTTATTCCATTCTACCCTTTCTTTCTTATTGAGAGATTGTCTATGATCTTTTCAGACATTTTCATCCAATCTCTCAAGGGGGCATACAATTCCCATCTTGGGGCAACTTTTTATCAGTTCATATTATCTTCTTTGAAACAACGCAACAAGTTGCATTGTCTCAAAGAGGGGCAAATGTAGACACCTAAAATTGTCCAGTTTAATTAAATAAATATCTTTATTTATTTAATTATTTAAGCCTAATTCTTCTATTAATTAAATAAATCTTTATTTATTTAATTAATTCATTTATCCTCTTCTAGCCTTATTTCTCATTTAAATAAATACATTTATTTATTTAAATTATCCTTTTCCTAAATTAAATAAATACTTTTATTTATTTAATTTGATCCCACTTCCTCTATTAATTAAATAAATCTTTATTTATTTAATTAATTCATTAAACTTTTCTACCTATGACACGTGTCATCCATCTCTTAATTCCTACACTACCTACCCTCTCATTATTTTATTATTTCTTTTACCTACCCTCTAATCATAGCCCACCATTTATCTTTTACACCTCTCAATCTTATCCCTCCATTTCATATAGTGTCTTCTATATAAGGAGATGCTTTCTTCATTATCAACCCTATGCCCCCGATGATTATTCATCTACACTATGCTTTCAAACTTTCATATGTGATCCTACTTGCAACCACATTTCCATTCTTTGTTGAGCTCTTGTGCACATATAAAATCTGAGAGCAAATATATCAAGCATGATCAATGGAGATAGGAAAAATGGAGATCCAAACCCTATTGGACATGTGATGGTATAATCTATGTGATTTCATTTGATTTGCATTGTCTTAGGTAATCTTCATATGTTATGGTGGATATTTGTTGTTGTTAGGTTAGGGTTTTGTGGTTGAATCTATTTAGTCTTTCAATATTGTTGTTATCCATTTTCACCATATACAATCATAAACTCTTAGTCTTCAACCAATATGAGAAGGTTATAGAATTTATTTTATCAATACGTTTGTACCATTATAGTTGGTTTCCTTGGACATTTTTTTCTTGATAGACTCGTTGATTTGAAAATAGCGAACAACACATAACTTTCAAGTTAGACAATATTTGGCCATGAGAGTTATTATTTTGAAGAGTTTGATGTGAAAATTTTAAATTTTTACTTGTTTGAAAATGAGGCTAACACAACCATAAACCATACTTGAAAATACTAGCTACCAGAGAAAGGATTCAATATAATCAATTCCTTCCTTCTAAAAATATCCTTTGTAAACCAATCAAGCCTTGTTCCAATTGTTGGCATATGCACACTCTAATGAGACATTGTATGTGATTGAAGGTTTTGTCATTGATGGCAACCTTACAATCCTATGGCACCAGCAAGGCATTATACCAGCAAGGCATTACACTGGCAAGATAGTTCACCGGCATCAACGATCACACTCTACACCAGCACTTAGGACACCAGCACCGGCACAAAGAAAGGAAGTATACCAGCACAGAGGCTGACATGATTTTGTTATATTATATTTTGTTTATTATTGTAAAAACTTTGTAAGCCGACTTGGCATGTTGTAAAATGACTCTTATATATAAAAGAGATCATTGTAGACATTTTGTAAGTAAGTGAAAAAGTCAAGAAAGTGATGTATGTGAAATATTAAGGTAGACCTATTATGCGAAATATAGGTTAGAGGGTTTATGTAAGAAGCAGAATAGCAACTGGTACTGGATCAGGCATTATAGATGCTATTGTAAAGCAGTACAAGATATTGGATTTGTATAATCCACATTGTAAGTTAGTGAGACTTCCCATTGAGCAGTGAGCTCTAGGCAGTTGGCCTTCCTGCATGTGCAGGCCCCTCTTGTAAGTAATATTCTCTTATTGGCTAGTAAGTGGATATTGTGGGTCAAAAATTCCACTGAGTTTTTTCCCACACCGGGTTTCCTTGTTAAATCTTTGTGTCATTATGTGTTTTTCATGTGGATGTTTTTAATTCTATTTATTGCATTATTTCTTGCATACCGGTACACTATTATAATATGTTCTGCATGTTTTAAGATAAGAAATTTTGTACACCGGTTAGATACTAATTCACCCCCTCCTCTCAGTATCTGTGGGAATCCTAACAATTGGTATCAAAGTCTGGTCCTCTATTTTTAGAAACCTAACGGCTTGAGGAAGATCTTGACACCGGTAAAGATGGAAAATCTGATGAAGCAACTTAAAGGAGCTCTCTCAAACTATGATACAAAAAAATTGAAAAATATCAAACTAGAAGATGATTTAAAGGAAGCTCAGGATATCATTCAGGAACTTCAAGAAAATCTTACTGTTGCAAGAAATAAGAGAAGAGAACTTTGTGAAAAGATGCAAAATGAGAATGATGAAAAGGAATCACTTAATGATCAGATAAGCAAGCTGAAACTGGAGAACATGACAACAAAGAATGAGATGCAGGATATGACTATGAGATTTTGTAAAGAAATTGAGGATAGAAAGAAGAATGAAGAAGAATTGACTAGAAGACTAAGTGATGCAGCAAATGAGAACACAAGACTTAGCTATGAAAATAATTTATTGAAGATAGATTTGATGCACACTTAGAATGACTCCAATGAATTGATGAGACCGAAAGAGGTCTTAGAAAGAGAACTAGAAACTGCAAATCAACATAAAGAAAAATTCAAGAAAATCTCAGAGGAACTTGGCACCTTGTTGAAGAATCAAAAACCTAAAGGTGACACTTCTGGAATTGGCTTTGAAGTTGGTGAAAGCTCCGGTACTGCAAATACTCAGGATCACAACAAACTGGTAAGACAACCTAATGCTTATAAATTCAATGGAAAATGCTTTAACTATAATAAGTATGGTCATAGAGAAAATGAATGTAGATCTAGAAATTATCAGAATATCAACACACCCACTGGTCAATGTTCAAAATGCAACAAAGTTGGTCACAACTCTGAAAATTGCAGAATGAATGTGAAATGTTATGTTTGTGGAAGATTTGGACATTTATCTAATCAATGCAGAACACAAACCAGCATAGGTTATGGGAAAGCTATTCAGAAGAATAATGTAACTTGTTATGCATGTAACAAGATTGGGCATATTGCAAAATTCTATAGAAGTGAAGGATCACCAGTAGACAACAAAATTTCTAGCTTGAAGGGTAAAGAAAAAGTTGAAGAGGTTAAGCAAGAATTCTCAAAACATTGGATTAGAAAAGCTAATCTAAATATTGGGAATACTCCTCCACTGGTAGAATGAGTCAATGCTTCATAGGCAGGACAGAGCAGTGCTCCACCAGTAGGAAGTTCTTCATCTAATCGAAGAAATTTTCCTTGAGGGTTTGGCAATCTAATGACACGTGCTATTATTCCCTTGTTTAGAGATAAGAAGTTGAAAATTACTTTATTACCGGAAAACAATGTTAAGTGAATACTTAACCGACATGCATTTAATATGCTAGATGGCAAAAAGACACTATAAATTTGAGGTTTTGGCTCCATTTCATTTTACCAAGATTTCAAACCTATAAAGAGCGCGAAGATTCCGAGCTAAAGGCATTTCGAGCAAGAGGCAAGAACACTTCAAGTAATCATCCATCCTAAAGGTAGTAAAAGGTATTTTATCATGGCATCCACCTCTACACTTGAATATATAGAAAACCCTACTGTTGTCGAAGTTATAAAAAGACCTAGCCCATATTTCAATTAGTCCCCGAAGTAGCAAAGAAAGATGATACCTTAGGTGCTTTTTCTCAAATTCCTAAGGGAGTTGTTTATACTGAAGACCCCAGAATTTACATTCACTGCAACATTGAGGAACTAGGAGATGAAGAGATTAAAACCATGTTTAAAACTACCATATGTGATGAATTTGGCAATGTAAAAGATGAACATAAGATCATTGAAACCCTAGGATTCATAGAGATCCTTAGCATTCTTGAATTCCCCAAGGATGTGATTACGATAGTCTTAAGCATGGTACATGGTGAATTTTTCTGGTTAGATGCAATTCACAAAATCACCAAGGAAGTTGTGAAAGTTGTCATAGGGTTATCGACCACCGGTAAAAGGCCAGACAAGACTAAAAAGGTCTCTAATGACCTAGTTATAAATCTAACTGGTGCAACATCCGACAGAAGGTCCTTAAGAGTAAATGATGTAATAGATATTAATGTAAGATTTATCAGCATGATATTAGGATATAAAGCTACTCATGCAAATAGACTCAATTTAGTTTCAATTCTGTGCATTAAGAGTGCTTATGATATGGTCACGGATAATGCAAAGATTGATGTATGTGAGTGGTTGAAGGATGAATTAACTGACAACTTAGGAAAGATTAAGAAGGACAAGAAAGGAACTTTTAAATTTGGAAATCTGCTAGTATGTCTAATGCTACATATAACCAAATAGGTTCCTGGTATAGGATTCAAAGAACTTGAATATGATATATCGGTAGGTAAACAGTTAACAAAACTATTCAATAACATGGGAGAAGATAAGGAAAACAATATCCATGATTTCTTTCAAGCACTTAAAGCCAAAATGAAGAAAAGAATCAGATTATCACAAAAGATTGTTGATAAATATAAGGATGAAATATGCTTTGTAATCAACAAGGATTAGATCTGGATGGAAGCAGTCATCCCTAGGACAGTCTAGGTAACAGAGATGGGCTACAAAACAAATGATCATATAATTGAAACTTATGCTAAAGCACTTCTAGAAGCCCCTAAAGAACCTAAGGAAGAAGTATTTGGTAGTGTAGAAACTATTGAAAGCCAAATACAATCTAAGAAAAGAGTGAAAAAGGTTGAGGCAGTTGTAAGGAAAGGTTCTAGGCAAGCAAAGGAAATCAAGGATAAAATAATGGAACAAACCGGTATAACAGAGGATGAGTTAGCAACTCCACAACTTGAAACTCACCTATCACCGGTAGGTACTTCTTCAGAGAATGACATGCCTGCAACTTTCAAGAGAGTTGTAAGGAAAAGAGATCCCTCACTGGCAACCACACCCTCACCTAGGAGGACAAGACAAAAACAACAAGAAGTGAGATCTCCGATAAGAAAGGCTACACCAAATAAGAAGAAACTGACACCCAAGAAGAAGAAGAGGACAAATAAGGACTTGGCCCCTCTTGACATACTATTGAATGAAATTACAGAGGAAGGGAAATTGAAGAATATAGAGAAACTATATGACACTCTGATAGCTGATGAAAAAGAACAAGTAGAAAATAGTGTTATATTGCATATGGACATGTATAAGAAATTTTTGATGGAAGTAGTCGATGAAGTACCAAATGAACTATTTAAGAGACTAGAAGCAAGGAGACAAGAAGTAGTAGAACTTGACAAGAAAATAAAGATAGAAAAGCTACTTGTTGTATACTCGGTGAATTCACCCAAAGAAATTGATGACTTAATTGCTAAAGCCAACCGGTCAGTATTTTCTACTGCACACCGACACATTGCTTTAATGGTTGGAAGAGTTAATGAGGTGACTGAGGAGACAGAAAATGCATGGGACATTTTTCTATTGGAAAAAGAAAAATAAGAAGAATACATTAGCCACAAACCTATAAAGGTACATCAGAAAGAAAGGGACAAGGGTAAAGGTAAAGCTAGTGGACCACCCAGTATCAAGGTTAAAGACAACTTACCCCCACCTCCTTTGATTAATCCACCGGTAAAAACAACAGCTACAAAAGATCAACCAGTAGTTGAAAGTATGGATGTAGAGGATGTCAATCCTAATCCTGAAGTCTTATATACAATGGATGTTGATACTCAAAAGATCAACATTGTGGTAGATAAAGATATAGTTGATAAGACTGACATGGCTAGTGAGCCTCCGGTAGCTGAGCAAACTGATAACACACAAGAGAAAATGACAGATGACAAAGAGCAATAGGTAGAGACTTGGACTCAGACTGAGAAAATGCAACAAATAGAGAAACAAATAGAGAAAAAGGCTCCTGAACAGGAACAGCAATAGAAACAGGAATGGGTTCATAAGGAAACAATGCCACCAGCAACTGGAGAAGTAGAAAAACCATTGCTTAAGGAAATGCAAACACAAACAGACCTACCAGAGGTCAATACAAGCTTGGTTACTTCCACTGGCAGTACTCAGAATATAGGTTCATCATCAAGCTACAAATCAACCAATGTGACTGAAGTACTATTGGATTCAATTAAAAAGATAATTGACTGCAGCTCACAAGCTTATAAGGCAATAGATGACACAATACCAATTTTGAAGGTAATTGCTCCTAACTGTAATATAGACAATAAAGATTCTTTAGGACAACTTGATACCTTGTGTAAATATATCACAGAAAACATTGAGAAAATAAAGGAAGAGACATTGAAGGACAAATTGGAAATTAAAAAGCAAAAATTCTTTGATGAGCAAATAAAGAAGTGTACTAGAGATTTTGACACACTTCTACCGGAACTATGTAATTTATTGAAAGGGTACAAAACTCTGTATAAAGACACCTGTAAGACAAACTTTTTGACTATGGATATAGATAAGAAGACGAGCAAGGTACAAGATGAAATCAATAAACTTGCAAATAATTTTGTTAACTCACCTGATACATTATCATTTTTTGAACAGAAGATAACAACTTTTGAGGAAGAATTACTTAAATTAGAAAGAGAAAAAGAGAGAATAGTGAATAAGGCAAAGCATCTAAGATTAAAACTAAGTCCAAGATTGGACTATCTAGCATCATTACAGAAGGAAATGTCTGAGGCACTGATACAGGGATAGAAAACACTGGTAGAGCATTTGTAGCATCTCACCAGTATAGTTAAAAGAATAGAGACAACAATAAGAGACAGTAAAAAGTTTATGGAGAGTATAAACATCATTTTGGCAGATTTATTTCAAATTGTAACTACTCAGTTACAAAGTTGAAACTACAAACACTACTGACATCTTGACAACCTTTGTCATTGATGCCAAAGGGGGAGTAGTGCGATGAGAAAATTCAAATATCACAGGAATCATATGCTCAGGGGGAGCACACATTTTTGGTAACATTTTTGGATACACTTTTTGAAATTTCTCATGAGTGTTGCTATCAATGCCAAAGGGGGAGATTGTTGGCATATGCACACTCCAATGAGACATTGTATGTGATTGAAGGTTTTGTCATTGATGGCAACCTTACAATCCTATGGCACCAGCAAGGCATTATACCGGCAAGGCATTACACCGGCAAGATAGTTCACCGGCATCAACGATCACACTCTACACCAGCACTCAGGACACCGACACCAGCATAAAGAAAGGAAGTATACCGACACAGAGACCGACAGTATTTTGTTATATTATATTTTGTTTATTATTGTAAAAATTTTGTAAGCCGACTTGGCATGTTGTAAAATGACTTATATATAAAAGAGATCATTATAGACATTTTGTAAGTAAGTGAAAAAGTTAAGAAAGTGATGTATGCAAAATATTAAGGCAGACCTATTATGCGAAATATAGGTTAGAGGGTTTATGTAAGAAGCAGAGCAATAACCAGTACTGGATCAGGCATTATAGATGCTATTGTAAAGCACTACAAGATATTGGATTTGTATAATCCACATTGTAAGTCAGTGAGACTTCCCATTGAGTAGTGAGCTCTAGGCAGTTGGCCTTCCTGCATGTGCAAGCCCCTCTTGTAAGTAATATTCTCTTATTGGCCAATAAGTGGATATTGTGGGTCACAAATCCCACCGAGGTTTTTCCCACACCGGGTTTCCTCGTTAAATCTTTGTGTCATGGTGTTCTTTTCATGTGGATGTTTTTAATTCTATTTATTGCATTATTTCTTGCATACCGGTACACTGTTATAATATGTTCTGCATGTTTTAAGATAAGAAATTTTGTACACCGGTTACATATTGATTCACCCCCCCCTCTCAGTATCTGTGGGAATCCTAACACCAATAACATCCAAATCTATGTGTTGTTCTTTTCTATTTGATCCAATTCCTCTTCCATAGCTTACATTCAACATTCATCCTTACATGCTTCATCTACTGATGTTGGTTCAATTTGAGAAATTAAACATACCTCATCAGCTGCCAACCTTCTTGTCATTACTCATTTGTCCTTGTCTCCAATGATCTGATCTTCTGAATGATTTAACCTTACATACCTAGGAGCCTTCTGATTTTCTGTTTCTCTACTCCGATCTTCAATTACTGTTGAATTTTTTTGATATTATCAAGGTAACTGATTCAATATTTTGTTCTAGTACAGGTGCTATCAATTCAGTTATGATCATCTCCACTTTCGGTTCTCTCTCATAAGTTCTGATTTGACCTTTGTACTACTCATCCACCTTGACATTATCACTATCCATAATTATCTGTAATCTTTATGACACCTATGTGTTTTTCTTTCATTTGAATAACCAAGAAATATTCCTTCATCACATCTAGGATCAAACTTTCCAATTTAGTACCAAAGATTTTGAAGTACTTAATTGTAGATGTATGACCAAACCATAACTCATAAAGTGACTTACCGGTAAACCAAACCAAATCCAAGATCCAACAAATCTTCATCGGTTAACCTTCAAGTTGACTTCTCCAAAATCTGAAACAGGCTTTTAGACCACTACTATGGACAATGCAAGATCTCTCATTAGTTTTCCTCCCCCTAAGGCCAATGCCTTAGATACCGGATGAGTTTTCTACCAGTGCGGGAACATTCTTCTCCGTTAGTTGAGTAATCGAGGTATATGCTTATGTCGATTGATCTTCAAACTTCCTAACCCACTATTTCTCATGCTCTTTCCAAATATCATCAACCTTTTGTTTTCCCTTCTCATTAGATTTGTCATTTCCTGCTAGTAGGTTCTTGCTTCTGCAAAATTTAGCAATATGTCCTATTTTGTTGCATGCATAAGTAAAATTATCCTTCTGAATTGCCTTACTGAAACCTTGACCATTTCTCAACCTACATTGATTAGCCATATGCCCAAACTTTCCACATGCATGACATTTTACATTCATTCTATAATTTGTTGTGCTATAACCAAACTTCTTGCAACTGAAACAGTGACCGGTACCTGAATTATTATTCTGATTGACTCTATTTCTACATTTACTTTCCATATGACCAAACTTATTGCAAACAAAGCATCTACCATTAAATTTATGTGCATTGGGTTTTCTTCCCAGTGATTTTCAATTTTGGTTGACCTTCTGACTAGATGTGCCATCTTGATTTGCAGTAACGGAGCATTATCCATGCTCAAATCTAAGACCTCTAGTGTCTCCAGTGTCTCTTTGATCCTTCAATAAATCATCAACCTTTGCAAAACTAGCCTTAAAATTGTCTTTGCATTCATTTGCAACATCCAGATCACCTCTTAGGATTATCATCATTCTTTCCAACTCTTTCTCATTGTTTTGTGTTTGTACCAATTCAGTTCTCAATACATCATTCTCATGCGCCAACCTAATGCATTCCTCAGATTTGTCTTTCAGAGATATAGAAAGATGTTCTTCATTCTTCTTTCAGTCTTCAATCTCCTTGGACATCCTCATGGTTATGGCTTTCATTTCATTCTTCATGACATTATTCTCCTGACTTAGCTTCTAACATAGTTCCTTTAAATAATTCTTCTCTCCATCATCCTGATTTTGTAATTGATCATAGAGTTCTTTCCTTTTAGCTTGTGTGGATGACAGCCTCTCCTATAGAGTAAAAATAAATTCCCTCGTAGATCTCATCTCATCTTGCAACTTCATGTTCCTCAACCTTTCAACATCATAGTCCTCAAGAGCTACTTTAAGTTTCTTCCTCAAACTTACCTCCATAGATTTCAGATACATGATCTTCCTCAAGCTATTAGACTTATTCTAAGGCACCAGGCTCTGATACCAATTATTGGGATCCAAGAACACTATGAAGGGGGGGTGAATCAGTGTTCTACCAGAATGATGAATTTTAACCTTATTAACACAACAACTCAGCAACCAGTAAATACAAAAGAAAGTAACAATAAGTAACAATGCAACCACAAAGATGAACACCATAACACCACATATTTATACATGGAAAAACTCAAAGAGAAAAAACTATGGTGGGATTGGAGACCCATAATATATATCCACTGATCAGATGAATAAATATTACAATAAGGGGCCTGCAAATGTAGGAATGCCAACAACCTAGAGTGCACTCCTCATCACAAAAGGAGTCTCACTGACTATAGAAAACATCAGACTACAATCCAGAATGAATATTGAACTATTAGAATAGCATCTCCTATGCGTGAGTATAGTTCCTCTTAAGCTCAATACCAGAGGTCTTAAAACTCTTACACAAACCCAACATGATCACCTATGATCGATCAAACCTTATGCATATGATTGCAACTTTATTCACACACAGATAATTGCATAACATTTGTCCATGCTCTACAAAGAGATCTTACATTAGTTTATATCAACTTGGGACCTAAACAATTAGGTCAGCCATCTAAAAGATAATACAATAAATCTGTTACATAATCTCACAAACCAATGATAATCTAAGTCAGCCTAAGACTGAAACAACACTAACCAAACAATAAATCCAACTAGTAACGCATCAAGAGCATCCACCAACACATCACATAAACCAGACCATAACCAAGTAAAATAAGATATGATAGGTCTGGTGCTAAATGCAAACACCACCAATCAACTGGAACACAAACAAGATAACCATCAGCATCCCGATAACCTTCTAGAAGCCGCACCAACACCACTTATTGGATTCATCAAAAGATCTTCAACAAAGCTCTGCTAGTAAAACCCTTACCAGTAATCGAAAGGCTTACTAGAATAGGTGATAGCTTTTGGATCACCAAATCCTAAACCAACTGAATGTGACACACATTTGAATAACATAAATGACCAAACTAAACCAATTCCACCAATCAAAATATACTGGAGACAAATCTCCTAATCATCATGAAATTCCAACCACTCTACCAGAACCTGGTAGACAGCAAAACAACTAGTGTTGACATCAATGCAACACATAATCAATTCCTCCAAATTACAAACAGTTTGTATGAAGAAGATATTGAAGTACATTAGAGTTATTTATCATGACCCTATTGTTATATATTATGATAATTCAAGTTCTATTAATATTTCCAAGATTTGGTACTATAATCTAAAACAAAACATATATCAATTAAGTATCATTTCTTGAGGGAGAAATTTAGTGAGGAAGAAGTCAAATTAGAGTATGTATCTACAAAGGATCAGATTGCAGATATCTTTACTAAGCCTTTGCCTGTAGATACATTTGTACATCTAAGATATAAGTTAGGGGTTTCTACCCCTCCCAATGAGAACTAGATGCATTGAGATGCATCAATCCGGTGGACTTCATAGTCTTATCTTCTTATCTGGATTGATGAGTAGGTGTTGTTGTTCTGGGGGAGTAGTCAGTGTGTGATGCTTAGATTTGTGAGTTTTTTATAAGGGGGAGAGAATTGTGAGATTTTTCCAAGATCAAGAGCTCAATGAAAAGTACAAAAGAGAGATAAAATATAGGACAAGAATAAATTGTATTCTCATCAATAGATCAATAGTTGTTCAATAGTTACATACAATGAATATGAGCCTGCATATATAGGCAAGGCTATATGAATATGTGAGCACATAAACATGACATGTGGCTCAATAAGAAACAAGGGTAGGTAGGAAATAGGTGTGATAGGTAGGAGAAACAATAAAATATTCCACATGAGGTGGATCACCCACCGAAGGTGGAATTATCACTCCACAATAAGTGGATATTATAGAGTAGTAACAAGATCGCACCATAAAAGGTGGAAATTCTCCTACACACACTATCCCAATGTGGCACAAACACCCAAGTGTCTCATACCCAAACTACTATGAAATGCATTTCCTAAGTAAACTTAAGTAAGGTGTAATAATATCCATGATAAATAATTATTTACACCAATACCCCCCTTAAGTGCAACTTAGGGGAATGTACTCAAATCTACAATGCAATTAAGCAATGCAAGATGGGTCATGGATACTAGGACATGTTAGGTACCCATGTACAAATGCAAATGCAAAGAAAACCAATGCAATGAAATCTCTCACAAAGCGGGGAAAGAGAGAAAAACCCAATGGGAAAAAAACCTCCCCCAAAAGAGAGATGAAAACTATACAAGAGAGCTCTCATAGAAGTATGTGAGGAACAAAACCCCATGTGAGAAAAATGTCCCCCCCATATGAGAGAAGAAGAGAAGATAGGTAGCCCCCCCTCAATGTAGAATCTACACCAATGATAGAAGCTCGATAATGAATGAAGAAACTACTCCATGAACATCGAACAACATTCCTCCCCTTAGGAAGAAACAAAACCAAAGGTGTATCCCTGAAGTCTCCCCAATCATGAAGGGAAGATGTATGAAAAAAAATCATGATGAATGAGGTCTCTGGAAACTGCTCAAGTGTCCCCATGTCGATGCTTAAAGATACCCCCTCCAAAGGTGGTGAACTATTCCACACTGCTGAAAAAGGCACTCCAAGATCTTGTGGAGAAGAATGTAGAACATGATCCAAAAACTCACATGTCTCCTCTAAATATAAAGAGACCTCCTCCAACTATTGTACATAAGAGTCCACAATCATATCAACCTCGAAAGAATGATCATATAGATAATGAACAAGAGGGTCAGAGTGTTACCTCACAACAATCGAAAAAGGATCATCTTTATCAAAGAGAAGATGAATATCATCAATGGTGTCTCCCAAATCTGCAATGTAGGATTCCACAAACAAACCTGCAATGTCTGTCAAGTACTCATCCCATGAAACTGAAGCTGGAAGACAAGATATATTCTACTACACTGAATCACATATTGAAGGCAAAACTATCACACTATTTGCATCATTAGGTGCAATAGGTGATGTGATATCAATAGGAGGAGATGAAACACAAGGCTCAAGAATGGGGTCACATGTGAGAATCCCCAAGTTCAAGTACCCAAAGTTCTCCTCAAAATCTGAATTATCACAAGAAGTGTGATCATCATGTTTAGAATCATCATTTGTGTAATCATCATCATCAACAAAATCTAAAATGGAGTATAACCAAGATGCATGGTCAACCACCCCAGTTGCAATGATAGCTCTAGTCTCCAAGTCTCTAATGAAAACTGACTCGGGTGTGAACTCCACAATTCTCTTAGTTGCACCAGGTATGGTTTGATAGATGGAAAGGAGATTGTTTGTCAAATGGGGTACACACAACACATCATTGAAGGAGTTATCCCCAATGGAAATAGTTTCTTTCCCAATCACATCCTTGTATGTATAATTGTCCATCAAAATTTATGGCATGGTGCAAGGCTCAAATGAAGAGAACATAGACTGCGAAGATGCCATATGATGAGAAGCCCTTGAATCTAGAAGCCATCTCCCTGAATCATGACTTGTAGTAGCACAAAGAGATTTTCCTTTTCTTGTCCCAAAAGAGTGAGTCTTTCCACTTGTAGAATCCATGAATGCTTTCCCTTTCTCCTTTGAATGTGAGGAAGTAGAAGTTGATGAATCATCCTTCTTGTAGACATTAGGAAAATCAATGTTATGCTTTTTGAGGAAATGTGTAAGCTCATCAATCTTCTTAGAATGGCAATGAAACTCCTCATGACCAAAATTTTTGCAATAGGCACAAGTAGGTCTCTCCCTCTTTGGTGTATTGTCCTTCTTGGAAGAGGATGAATCTCCTTGTTGTGGAGAAGGTGGTGCTTTGTCCTTAGGCTTTGATTGCCATATCTTCTTGTTTGAGTTGTCCTTTCCTTGATTTCCTTTGTTCTCTTGATTTGCCACTAATGCTTGAGACTTAGAAGTGTTAAGAATGCCCATGCTTATCAACTTAGTTTGTTCCATCATCAATATTTCAGTGAAAGTATCAAATGTAGGCATTGTGTAGCTTGGACCCATTGTCATCCTATGGGTTTGGAAACTAGAAACAAATGCTGCATATTCTTGTGGAAGTTTGCCCATCAAATTGAAGATCAATTTAGTATCCTTCTTATCAATGCCACAATCCTTGAGTTGTGCCCTCAACTCTTTTGCCTTAGTGACATAATCTTGTATAGTATCAAATTTCTTGGGATCTAACATGGTGAGATCACTATCAATCTAATATCCTCTAATCTCATCAACTTGACCATAGAAGTCTTGTAACTTTTGCACAAGCATCCTTGATTACAGTACATTTCTCAATATGAAAAATGGGATTCTTTAATACATACTTTCTTAATGTACCAATTACCATTATATTTTTAGTGATCCAATCCAAGTGAGCAATAGTTAATGGGAGCAACAATAGTTCCATCAATATAATGAGTTAGTCCTTTTTCCATAAGTTTACTCCATGCATCAATTTTCCCAGTAGCATAATTATGAGGAGTTAAGAGAGGAAAATTAGGAGAACCCATAGAAGAAAAATGGAAAGAAAACGAGATCACAAAAGCACAAGAGACATCCCCCAAATTCAATCAATCAAAGTACCCCCCCCCCCCCCAAAAAAAAATAAAAATGATGATTTTGGCACTTTATATGTAGTGCGTGTACAATAGGCCACTTGCAAACAATGGCAAGGTGGACTTCTGATTTTTTTTTACAACTACCTCAATAGGTTGAGAACTACAAAGCAAAAGACCAGGAAGATAGATCTATGCAATACAAGTGCCAAATTGGCCAAAAAAGATCATATATTTAAAGTAAAACTTCTACCCAAAATCGCTGCAAAATGATAGAATATTATGATAGTAGACAAAAATTTATGCACTTTAAAAAAAAATGGCACCTGAAAAGGAATTTGTATGAGTCCAAACGAAGTCCTGGAAGTTGCAGAAATAGGGATTAAATGGGCACAGTCACCAAAAACTGAGATTTCTGAAAACTATGTCCACTAAAATTAGAAAATAATTCCACCACAAGAAAGTAAACAAAATTCTAGCCCATTTCAAAAAAAAATGCACCAAAAAAGGAGCAAAAATGAGCAAGATATGGCCATTTGAAGTTGAACTGCAAAATCAAAAAGCTCAACGGAGAGGGCCTGCCAAATTTTCAAAAAAATGATGACATCAGAGAAACATGAGGTTAAATTTGATGGCCATATGACCATCACAAAAAATTCACCTCCCCTACTGACTGGGCATCCATACAGTACGAACTGACACGTGTCAAAATCTGATTCACTGAAAAGTGATGTGGGAGGATGACGTGGCAGTGACTTGGATCTGTACGATGCTGATGTGGTAGTATGGAAGGTGACTGAGTAGACTGTATAGCTGAGGTGGCAATATTTTGGCATGATCTATGTGGAAGGGTCGATGGTGACATGGTTGTGAGTTGGCGGGCTCAGTCGGCATTGAGGGGTTTGCGTGGCAGGCTCGTGGGGCCAGTCGAGGAGCCCTGCAATCACCAATAGACTATGACTAGTCAGCGAGGAGACCTACAACAATGGGAGTGCCCAATGGGGAGGCGACTATGGAGACAGTGGCCGACAGTTTTCTTCTAGTCAGCGGCGGGGCCACTGGGGCTGGTCGGTGTCAACGTCAGTATCGGCGGAAGGAATTGCCGACGATGACTGTTGGAGTAAGGGGTCACCAAAGAGGGTAAGGATGGCATCAAAGGTAGTGGTGGAGCTCAGACAATGGGGAGACTAGAGACCATCCAACTGGTGGTACACGATGGCACACATACACCCTGCACAAACTGACGTAGGGTATAGTAGGTGGGGTGGTCTGTGGACCCCCCACAAAATTTTGTTTCTTTTTTTTTTTTTTCTCAAAAAAAACTTTTTCCAATTTTTTTTTTTTGTGGATCAATGACTTTTATTTTTTTGTAGAAAAAATTAAAAAAAAAAATTGAATTTTTTTGTTCGAAATCTGTACTATCCCTGCCCAAATTGGGCAAAATTTTTCCTCCAAGCCTTATATTTGACTTTCACCAAAATAGGCCGAATTTATACTCAAAATTCATGGAAATGGCCACCTGGACGTAATGGTGAGGTCGGATCTAGTCTAGGATGCCTCCAGAAGATGTTGCTCCTTAGATATGCCTCTTGACGTCGCAAGAATGCCTCTCAAAGATGAATCAATGACACTCTAATGACTCTGATACCATGTGATATTTTGCCAAGATCAAGAGCTCAATGAAAAGTACAAAAGAGAGAGAAAATATAGGACAAGAATAAACTATATTCTCATCAATAGATCAATAGTTGTTCAATAGTTACATACAATGAATATGAGCTTGCATATATAGGCAAAGCTATATGGATATGTGAGCACACAAACATGACATGTGGCTCAATAAGAAACAAGGGTAGGTAGGAAATAGGTGTGTTAGGTAGGAGAAACAATAAAATATTCCACATGAGGTGGATCACCCACCGAAGGTGGAATTATCACTCCATAATAAGTGGATATGATAGAGTAGTAATAAGATCACACCATAAAAGGTGGAATTTCTCCTACAGACACTATCCCAATGTGGTACAAACACCCAAGTGCCTCATACCCAAACTACTATGAAATGCATTTCCTAAGTAAACTTAAGTAAGGTGTAATAATATCCATGATGAATAATTATTTACACCAACAAGAATAATGATCTGTATGTGTCTTTAGCATTGTTGTCAAAAGGGGAGAGAAACATGTGAAAAACTACCTTATCTTGGAAGCTTTGTGTGCATGATCTCAGGGGTAGTTTGTTGGTGTTGATTTCTTTCTTTGCATTGATTGTTTTTCACATCCCTATGTTGCCATCAATGCCAAAGGGGCGAATTGTTGGATATTGTTGTTGCTAGGATATGTTGTTGTCATTGATGTCAACATATTCTTGTATTTTCTTGTTTCAGTGATTGTAGAGAGTTGATCTGGTTAGTTTATCTATTTGATATGCTGAATCAACTAGAGATACTTGATTTAGTGTTGATTTCTTGATTCTATGTGGTGATTTGATCAAGTTATGGATTCCGGTATGCGGATTGGTTTTTTAGTATTCAGCATTGTAGTATTCTAGTATTTGATTCGATGTGCTTTGGAATGATTATATCTTGACTTGCAGATCTAGGAGTGTTTAGGATGTTCATGTGTATCTTCAATTTAGATGTTTCATGTTTTGGTGCTCTGCAAGTTATCTTTCCAGTCCCAATTTTTGTTGTTTCAGTGTTCTTGAGTATTAGTGTTTTGATCGATGAATATCTGATTAAGTGGTGTTAGTTCAGCTATAGTGAATTGTTTTAATGTGCTTGTTGGTGTTTCAAAATCATGTCCTATTTGTTTTGTTGGTCTGCATTGATCACTATGCCCATTATTGAGGATCTTATGGGTCTGGTGATGTTCTTCATGTTATGTGACATTTTTTCAGTGGTGTAGCATGTTGCGGATGATCTTGGTGAGATTTCTGGTGGTGTTATGTATTTGAGGATTTGATTTGGGTTCATGCTATGTCATCTTGGCATTATATTGGTCTGGTGGTTGATTTATGTAACATGTGATGTAATTTTGTAATTAGGTCTTGAGGGTCGAGTCAACCTTGTAGTCAAAGTTGATGATTTGTATAAATAGGTGGCATATTCATGTAATTCTAAGATAGGTGTTGTGTCTGCATTATCAGAGAGTGGTGTATATGCGAATGAGAGGATTCATCTTTCGATAGAAGTGTAGAGTAGAGAGTGTTGCAGAGTAGACAAGTGTGCTTAACTGGAACTATCATCAGGCATTTGGAGATGATATTCTTTTAGTTCATATAAACCGGATTGTTGTCGGAATGTTCTTGTAAGGTAGTGAACCTTCCTTGAGGGTTGTAGCCTTATGGCTTATTATATTTTGAGCAGTGAGCTCTAAGCAGTGTGCCTGAATGCATGTGCATTCCCCATTGTAATATTTTGATGCAGGAGCATCGGTCTAGTTCTTACCGGTTGAGAAGTTTTCAATAGAATTGCTTTAGATCGTGGCATTTCTTTTTGTTTGAGTGTTTAGCGTTGTGGTTTTGGGTTTATTCCCTTGTGTTAGTGGTCTTTGTCGTGTTCAAGTTTCATGTCTTTTGGATCTCCCTACCTTGACTCCACCATATTTACACATACTACTACAGAGTATCATCTTATTGTGGGTAGGTTTCCACTATGGTTTTTTTCCCTTAACTGGGTTTTCCATGTCAAAATCTTGGTGTTATGTGTATTGTTGTTATTGTGTTTATCCTTGTTGTTGCTACAGTTGGTCAGATATGAAATTGTGCTTAATTTGTTTAATCTGATGAAAACTGATTCACCCCCCCCCTCTCAGTTTTCCTTCATTGTTGTTGCCAACAATTTTTTGAGAGAGATGGTGAATGAGAAAGAAGTCAGCTTGGAGAATAAATTGCAAATATCTTCATGAAGCCTTTTCCTACATATACATTTGTATATCTGAGAGACAATTTAGGGGTGATTTCCCCTCCTAGTGTGAACTGGATGCATTGAAATGCATCAATCTAGTGGACTGCATAGCCTTATCCTGATATCTGGATTGATGAGTGGGTGCTACTACTCAGGGGGAGTAGTCAGTGTGTGATTCAGTTGTTCAGATTGGTAAGTTTGTTCCAAGGAGAGAATAATGATTTGTATATGCCTTTAGCATTGATGTTAAACGGGGAGAGATGCATGTGAAAAAATGTCTTATCTATCTGAGGTAGAGAGCTATGTGTGCATGATCTCAAGGGGAGATTGTTGGAGTTGATATCTTTCTTTGTATTGATTTTTTTTCACATTCATATGTTGCCATCAATGCCAAAGGGGGAGATTGTTGGATATTAGAGTTGTTGGAATGTGTTGTTGTCATTGATGTTAACATATTGATGTGTTTCTTGTGCTTTGGTGTTGCAGAGATTTGGTTTGGTTGCAAATATGCTAATGTGGTTTAATGGGTTTTGAGATACTTATCTCTAGTTGATTCAGTATGAGTTTTAATGTTATAGAAGGTGATTTGATGGAGTTATGTGATCCAGTGTGATGATTGGTTTTTCTGTTGGTTCTGTATTGGAGAGTTGTGATTTTAGGTTTGTATTGCTCTAGGATTGATCCTTTATGTTTTGTGTATTTTGGAGAGTGTTTGGGATGTGCATGTGTGTCCTTAGTTCAGGCGGTTCATTATTTGGAACTTCACAAGTGTATCTTTTACTTTGTTGTTGGTGTTCTTGAGCTTCGGTGATGAAATGATGATGATTCTAGTTATTCTAGTTGTTGTGGTTGTTGTGAAGGAATTCTTGTTTCTATTTGATGTTCTTCAATCATGTTCTATATTTTTTGGTGGTCCGTATTGATCATGGTGTGCATTATTAAATATTTTATTGGTCCAGTGGTATTCTGTGTGTTATACGACTTTCTGGCTAACCCAATGGTTCTTGCATGTTGTGGATGATCTTGGCAAAATATTTGGTGGTGTTGCATGTTTGAGGTTTTTATTTGGGTCCATGTTATGTCTTTGTCAACATTGTATTGGTCCGCATATTGATCCATGTATCGTGTGATGTAATTTTGTGATTAGGTCTTATATATTGAGTCAACCTTGGAGTTAAGGTCGATTATTTGTATAAATAAGTGTTGTAATCATGTAAGATGTATGTTTGTGGTTTTTTTTGCATTCTTTGAGAGTATTGTATGTGTAAATAAGTGAATTGATCTTTCAGAAGTGTGTCAAAGAGTAGAGAAGTGTTGTAGTGCAAATAGTGTGCTTAACTGTAACTATGATTAGGCATTTGGAGATGTTATTCTTTTAGTTCATGTAATTTGGATTGTTGTCTAATCTTTGTAAAGCAGTGAACCTTCCCATGGTTGTAGCCCTTTGTTGTTTTTGAGTAGTGAGCTCTAGGCAGTGTGCCTGAATGCATGTGCATTCCCCATTGTAATATTTATACATACTACTTCAGAGTATCATCATATTGCGGGTAGGTTCCCACCGTGGTTTTTTCTTAACTGGGTTTTCCATGTCAAAAATATGTGTGTTATCTATGTTGTTGATGTGGTGTTTATCCTTGTTATTATTGTTCATGATCAGATCTTAAGTTGAGGTTAATTTTTTTAAGTTTTGTCAAAACCGATTCACCCCCCCTCTCAGTTTTCTTGCATTATTGTTGCCAACAAATATTGCATCTCTGCTAATGTTTGAAGGTATCATTAACTACCACAAAACCTAGCTTGTATTTTAGGTAGTTTCTGGGGAATAAACCTATAATGCACCCTTTCTCCTTGAAAAGGTCATACTACTTGATTGCATTTTCCACTACTTCAGCTTTTACTTTCACAAATTGAGATGAAACATAAGCCAAAATCGGAAAATATTGTTTCAAATCATGACAAATGAACAAGAATACTGAGAGAATCTAGGATAGGAAGATTAATATTGTCTCTTAAGATTATAAAATGTCTTATCCAATTACATTTGAGTTGGACTCTACAACACTAGGGTAATTAATTGTGAAGACTTGTTACAAGTGAACAAGATTGAATGGCCTTATGTTTGAACATTTCTATATTTGAATGGGTATCAATAGTCTATAATTCCTTGGATTGTAATCAAAGAGTTTCTCTACCTAGACATATTGATCACTTGCCATTTTGGGTTGAGAAAATGTGAAACAAAATATATATGGTAAGAAGGTAGTTGACAAATTTATTGAAGAGGTCTTGAGAAAGAAATCAAAAAAATTCTACATGTGGTGCAAAATTAGCAAAGCAATAATGAAGGTTGTTTGATACCATACAAGCACCTACCTTGGGAATGAAATCCACCTCCAAATTTGCCACTAAGAGGATTTGTAGGATGTGGGAAGTCTTGTCACTTCTACTGGATGATGCAAGGTAACTACTATATGAGCGAACCAATAAAAGCCAACTTGTTAGTAATAAAAATAGTCCTTTAACCATTAATGATGATACACAGTAAAGGTAATTGGGGGATCAAGGAATTATGAAATTTAGTTTTCTTTGTTAATGAAATCCATTAATTTAGGGATTAATTGTTAGAAACCTAAGTTGTGTTGTCATTGATGTTATTGTGTGTGCTAATGAAGAGGAAGTTGAAATTGTTCAATTGTGCAAATGTTGTATATGGTATGGAAATGAGTATTTAGATGTTGAGACGTTTTCTGGTGGTGATGGTAAGTGAGTATGAGGTGTTTCTAGAAGGTTGTTATAGAAGTTACAATATGCAAAAAAGAGTATTTAATGTCTTTATGGAAGAATTCTCCACATTTCTTTGATTCTTGATGATGATGGCTTACTATTTTGGATATAATGTCTACATTATGTGGATGTTTCATTATCATGTTTGCAGGTCCTTGGTTGCTCAAGTGATGAAGTTGGTTGTGGCGGTTTGCTAATAGTGAGGTTGTTTATTAGGATTGGTCCAAAAAATGCTTTGCTTGCCTTTCTATGTTGATTCAAGTATTTTATCTTGGAGGACATGTTAATATGGTTTGTGCAATTTTCTAGTTCAAATTTCTAGTGATGGCTTGTTTGAAAAGTGAAGTTATGTTATGTTTGGCTTTGTCAGTTGTGTTGGTCTTTGATTCACTTAATTGATTTATCTTATTTGGATAATGCCCTTTTGGTCCAGATATGATTTGGAGGTTAAGTTAAAAATTTGATACGAGTCTCATTGTGGCATGTGTAGATCCATATTGTTTAATTTGTATTGGATGATGTTTTAGGGCCGACTGGTTAATGTGCTTCATTGTTTTTCTACATGTTACATTTGATGCCAACTTTGAAGTGTTAGTGTCCTTGGTTTCCTTGGTTCATTAGAACTAACTTAGGAAGATTTTTTCTGATGTATTTGGGTCTTCTTTATCTCTTGTAGTGGATTGCATTGTGGTTTTTTGGTTTAGGTGGCCAACTTTATGTAATTCATGTATATTTTGTATGTGGCTAACCTAGTGGAGGGTTTCAATATGTAATGTGGTGAATAAATTAGGGTTTCACAAGTTAAGTTTTGTAAACTAGATAATAACCTAACTTTCACATTCATTACATTAAAAAGGAGGATATGAACAATAGATTCAACCTCAATTCTATTAAGAAAAGGGTTGAATGTTGATTGTTGTCCTTATTTCCCTTTTGTTTGAGTTGAAATGTGAATTAGAATTATATGGTTTGAATTTAGGGCCTAAATACTTGGGAATTTGAAGAAAACTAACGAAAATAAACTATTAGAGATATCCAATAGAGCCACAGTCAAAGATATAGGTTGAAGAGGATGTTTAGAATCTATAATTTGAAGTTTTGCCTTATTTTTTAAGACCAACTAGTACAGATTCACCCTGGTCCTCTCATTTTTTTACCATCAAAATCTAAACATGTTCATCATCATCAACTCTATCAAAATCCTTGAGTACAACTCTTGAACCAATTTGTCACACACAGAAAGAGAGGAAAAGTGTTGTGGATAGGGGTCTACCTTAGGTCAAACCTTGGTTTAGGAATTACCTTGAAATTGAGATAGTAATTGAAATGGAAACTGTAGCAAGATGATTTCCTTCTAAGTAAAGGGCTAGCTATAACATAAAATGCTTGTAATTGAAATGCATACCTTGATAAAAAAAATATTTGGATCCTCATGCAAGGTTTTTTAGATGTCTTGTAGAATTCCTACTTGACTTTAATTCTTCTCCAATGCTTTATGAATTCTTGATTGCTTTCTCACTTAAATTGAATTTCAGATCAAAGGAATTTCTTATATTAGGTTCATCAGGTCTTTAAAATAAGAGGGGTAGACATCCTTTTATACTTGACTACTCAAAAATTAATTGAATCTCCAAAGTATTCTGACATGGGATCGAATTTCCTACTCATTTAAGGTGACCATTGTCAGTACAAAATTTGGGTCCTAGTGAAAAGGACCCCGATGCTAGGTGACCTAACCCTAAGCTAGGACTAAGGAACTTAGGTTCCCTAGTCCTAACAATCAAGGCTTAGACTCGGATGGAAGGCAAAGAAGAAGATGGAAATCTAGGATTGCAGGTGATGTGAGGAGAATCAAAATATACATCGAGCATTGAAATCCAAAGCACCATGGTGAGGTCTAGGCGAGGATGGAATTTTATGCAGATACAATTTATGATGCTACATTTAGCCCCCACTTTAGCAAGAGTATGAGACTAATCATACTCATGGTCAAGTACAAATTTGCATTGAAAATATTTCATCAATATAGAAAAGAGATAAGATGCACCAAGCACCCAAGGACTTTGGGATCTTACTACCCTAATATCAAGATAAAAGGGAAAATAGATTGAAAGGAAAAGAGAAAGAAATCATTGTTGGAAAATGTTGTCATTGATGTCAACTAAGTCAAGCAGTTGTAGATTGCAAAAGAATCACATAACATGAGGGTTATCGATTGGATTTTAGAAGAATTACATAGCACCATGGTTACGTAGGGTATCATTTTAGGATGTGCATAACACACATAGGTGCTTCATTTAGTGAAATTTGGTTATAGCACATGCATTCATGGCATACTAAAGGATCCCCCTATTTTCAAAAAATATTGTCCTAAACTCCTTTTTGGTCACCCCCTTCCAATACAGAAGCTGAATTAAAAGCCCCCTATTTTCGCCAAATATTGCATTTTTCATAGCTCGAATTTAAAAACCCCCTATTTTTATTGATGGGTAATATATTATACCCTCATTTTTGGGATACTAAACCCCTTGATATGAATGCACATGATATAATATTTTCTAGCCAGTGAAGCTAGAACCTATGAACAAAATGCAAACATGTAGGCATGCGGGATAAGAGGATTGAGGGTCTCAACATCCAGCACTTGGAATTTGTGAACACATGGTAACTCAACGAGCATGTGGGATAAGGAAATAGTGGGCCCTCGCTATTCCACGACGAGACTAGTTGATGAAAAAATGTTCTAGCAAGCGTGCAGGAGAAGTCTTTTTGACTACCCACTATTTCACGACAAAAATTGGTGGACCAAAAGGAATCCGATGGCGTGCAGGGTAAAGGCATCCCTCTATTCCATAAATGGAACTGTTGAAGGACAAGTGACCATGCAGATGTGCGGGAAGAGCTATTCTACTACGCACTATTCTACAATTTGTTATGGGTAGATAAAAGGATTCCAGTAGGCATGAAGGTAAGTAGACAAAGTGAAGAAGGATGTTGCCCGCTATTCTGTGGTAGTAACCAATAGACGAAAAGACATCCAACGGGAGCACAAGGAAGCAAAAAAGGTGAAAGATAAAAGCATCCTGCCATTCCGCAACATGTATAGATGAACAAAGAGAGACCCAATGGGAATCTAGGGTAAGGAAAACAATCCATAGTAGGGCATCCCTCTATCTCACTCAGGAATAATGGAAGAAAAAAGATCTTGTGAGGAAACAAAAAGAAAAGCTAGAGGCATTTCCCGCTATCCCACAATGAAGACAACCAAAATGAGATGGTCCTACTGGACAACACAAAAAAAAGAGAATCATTGATCTCTCTATCCAGCTTAAAAGGATATATGTCAAAGTCGGTGACTAAAAAAGTTTCACATTTAAATGAGGCAATTGTCGATCCAATTAGTGTAGGAAGATGTAGATGATTGAAGGGATCGAGCTGATCGATGTAGGAAAATTCAAATCTATTGGATAGATCAAGCTTGCTAAAAATGACAGCCTAGCATAGAGAACATTCAAAAAAACAAAGAAGTTTCATTTAATGCAAATGGTTGATCCAAGAAAAAAAATCAAATTTGTTACAAATCAAATCTTAGAGGGAAAAAATAATTAATTTAAATGCAGATTTGGAGAGAAAAACATTCTCCGAGGTAGAGCTAATCGAGCAAGGGTAGCAAATATGATTTGATCGAGGTAGTTGGTGAATATAGAGATATAGGTGGAAATACAAAAAATTGCACTTGATTTTTTTTTATGTATGTAGAGTTCATTAAATTGTGTGAGTAGCTACAAAGATAATGGACGAAGTTGCAGAAGCAGAGACAAAGAACATAAGACAATTAGAAAAAGGAAGAATATAAGATAGAGATCAAAGAAAAGTAAAGACAGAGTTGAAGAGAAGAAGAGTATGTTGGCCATTTGGAGGAATTTATTATGTGTTACATTGATGTTTTGTCATTGATGTCAACACTAGCTATATTGGATGCTTTACCAACACCCTTCTAGTCCTGGTAGGTTGAGTAGTTTCTGTTTGGTTTGGATTCGGCATGATCCAGTATGCTCTGGTATGATTTGGTTATGGAATTGTCTTACTCATGTTCATATTCAGTCAATTGGTTTTGGTCTAGTGATCAGATGCTATCCAACTTTCTTGGAAGCTTGGCTTGTGGTTCCGACGAGGTTTTCACCGGAAAAGCTTTTGATGAAGATCTTTGATGAATTGCATAAGTAGTGTTGGTGTAGCTTCTGGTGGAGATTTAGGATGTTGATGGTGACCATGTTCAAGACTTGGCAGATGGAGATCATTTCTTTAGCATGTGGACCTATATTGGGTCCCGATTGATCTAGGTTATGGACCAGCTTAATGTAATGTGTGGATTGGGCCTCTCGATATATTTACAAGATGTCTTATGAGTTGAATATTATTTGTTTGGTCTAAGGACAACATGTTTTGTAATTATGTAATTGTTTAATTGTCTGGTGGCCAACCTGATTGTTTATGGTCGAGGGTTTGTATATAAATGATGTAAGATCTCACTGTAGATCATCATGGCATATGGTCAGGGAATGGGAAATGAATATGTAATGTGCGAATAATGTAATATCATTCAGGCAGAGGATTTGGTCAAGCATTGGAGATCGAATTGGGTTTATGTAAGAGGATATAGTCCTCCAGTATTAAGCTTAACTGGAACTATACTTAGGCATAGGACATGCTATCTTTGCAGTTCATTCCTTCTTCTGGAGTCTGGATTTCTATGTAGTCAGTGAGACTCCTTTTGTGATGAGCAGTGCACTCTAGGTTGTTGGCCTTCCTGCAAGTGTAGGACCCTCAATTATAATTCACATACATACTATAGAAGTATTATCTTACTATGGGTAGGCTTCCCACCGTGGTTTTTCCCTTTACCGAGTTTTCCATGTATAAATCTTGGTGTCATGTGGATGGTATTTATTCTCTGATTATTGTTTATGCTTAATTGGTTTAATTTCTATTCCAGTATTTGGTTTAAGTATTACAGTATTAAAGTTTTGGGTTCTGGTATTAAAGTTTTAATTGCTAAATGTTCTGGTAATCTATGACAACTAATTCACTCCCCCCCCTCTCAGTTGTCTTCTGGTTATTTGAACTGTCTAACAGAGTAGAGTGCAAAGGATCGAGTAGAAGCAAGAAGGTAGACAATCTGTGAGTTACAAAATTTCATTTTTAACAAGGCAATAAACTTGTAATCTTTTCTATAATTCTCTAAGTGGGTGCTCAGAGTAGGGGTAGGTGCTCTAAATTGTTAGGGGGTTGGTGCTCCTTGATTTGGTGCTCAAAATCATCAAGGGTTGGTGCTCCTTGGGTTGGTTCCCTAAACATATTGGAATCAGTGATTTTATTGTGAGGCTAGATTGGAGTAGTAGTCTCCAGCAGCTAATCTCACTGAGGTTTTTCCCACATTGGCTTTTCCTCGTAAATCTTGTGTTGTGTGACTTGTCTCTATGTTTGTATTCATTTCTTTTATTTGTACTTTTTTGGTGTATGCATATTTAAATTTAATTTTTTTAAAATAAATTGATTGACCCCCCTCTTAGTGTCCATTTCTGTTCTTCAATTATGACTGCAGTTTCCTAGTCAGGATTTTTTACTATGAGTTATGAAAAAAAATATATACCAAATTACAAAGCAAAAGGCTCAATTTGGATAGTAACTTGGGTATCAAAAACATTTCATGGTGTGAGCATAAAGTGTAACATTGAGAAGAGTTTATGCCCCCATGTTAAAGTGATTGCATGCACCTTATCACAAGCAATTATTTTAAGGTAGCATGCATAAAAAAAACAAGCACATTACCACAATAAGATTCCCCCAAGAAATGAAACATCAAAGGATAATAGTCACAAAACATATAGGAAAAAGCACATAAGGGATCCACTAACTCTAGGGTCAGTATGCTCTTATGATAAATAAAATATATCAATAATATTTTTATTGGATTGACCTCATTCCCCAAAGGTAGTGTAACTATGAACACAATGGAAGAAGAGCACAAGAGATAACAAAAAAATGTCTTTTTGAGTCAACTTGGGAAAGACCAAAAAGAGATCTTAATGCTTTGCATCATCCAAGTAGGCAACACAAGGCACATTTACAAACAATAGCACATGCACAACATAACATAGATATGACATATAGAAGAATTGAGATACAAATAGAATAATATCACAATGGATTAGACCTCTTTATTACCTTGCACCAACAAAGTAACAAGATTCATCCAAAGAGAACCTAACATAACATAAAAACATGTCAAGCAACACATCACAAGGGAAGTACATTACAAACAAGCAAACACAAAAAAGAGAATCTACGACATGAATGAAGCTATTCAAAAAATCATATGGCTCCCAAAATTATTTAATATCATCTAGGAATAATGGAGAAGATACAATAGAAGCCACTTCAAGTATAGAAAAAGGAGCTACTGCAAGCTCCAAACAAGGATCGTGCTCTAATGGTGAGTCACTTTGTCTATCACTAGGATCTAGGATTAATGCTTTTAAAAATTTGAAAATGACTCATGATTAATTTCAACAGGGTCATACATATCATCAAAGTCATTAAAATTAACATTATTAGCATGAACAACATTATCATCATCTAGATGAATACAAGTAGTGTCTCTAATAGGAAGAGAAGTCGAGACATCATTTTTCTTAATCATTTTTAATTTAGGTGATTTAAGTTGGACTTCCTCCCTTGGTTTAGGTGAAGGTTGGACAAATGGGACCATGTCAATATTTGGTGTCTTTGAGGAGGAAATAATTTGGGAAGCAAGCTCATGAGCCTTAGTACGGTGTCTTTGTCAGCGTTCTCTCACACAATGATTCCTTTTAATTTTAGTTGAGACTTATCAATGTTAAGGATCAATGGACATTGGATTATTTTCTTTCCTTGTGGGGGGAGGAATGAAAGAAACCCCTATAGGTTAAGAAATAATTGATACCAAGTGCCTTCCTTTATAAGATATAGGAGGCACAATTGAAGCATATATAGGATGAATAGGAGTAGGAACAATACCAGATCCATTATGATGAGGATGAATATCCATGGGTGTAGGGTCTCTAGGTTTACTCAAGGCCATGATCATCTCAATTTTCCATTTTTCATAAGATAACAATGTCATTTCAAGGCTTAAGAGGCTAAAGTTGTTTACACCAAAAGTAATCAAGATTGAAATTTCCATGCTTTGCAGTGGGTTTGTAAAAGCTATGATTTAATGTTATACTAGTGTCATTATGAGGGAATTTTAAACATTTATGAACTATAGAAGGGATAGATTTCGTTTAAGAGAGCCAAATGTAATATCAAAAATATTATCCTTTGTAATTAATGTGACAAATGGCACTTTTCCTCCATGTCATCAGAGGTCAAGATCCACCATCATGTCCTTTTGTCCACTTAGATCATCCATGTTAGCTCTGACCAAAGCGTTGTCACCTTCGAGGACACGGGTGTGGTACAAAGATGTTTAGGTGGCATGCTAGTGTCCCACAAATATGATAGTATGCAAGTGGCCATTTGAGCATTACACCTATGCCTAGAAGGAATCATAATGCATCTACATGTGCCCACGGACGTCTAAATTCCTTCCTGGGCCTTTATCTTTCACTTTGGAGGCATTTGAAAGGGATTCCTTGGCAAGTTTGGCAATCTTCTTGCAAGTTGAGCTCTTGGAGACCATTTTGGATAGCATACTATCAACACCACCATTTTTGCAGTATTACTAAGCATTCCAAGCACACCATTCCAAGCATTTCCAAGAATTCCAATCTTCGTTCGTGATAAGGGAGTTATCTTAATCATTTCTCTTTCATATTTATCAATTTTAATTTCAATTTAACATTACATTGTTATTCTCTTTATCAGTTATACTTCCCGTGGCTTTCTCGAGTTATCCGTGGAGCTGGAAACACCAAAATGAGGGTCTAACTTAGGCAGGCTCCAAAACACAACCCCCAATATTTTCTCTCTTGCATGTGTGTAGGCACAACTTCATGAAGAGGAGATTATCTTGTGGGAGGCTTCATAGCATGGACCGGTTGTGAGATTTTCTTACTCTTTAGTAATATCTTTATTTTGTTTTGTAATCAATGTTTTGCATAAGTTTCAATATTATTTAGCTATTTTATAAGTTATGTTAGCACTTCCAGAATTTTCTGCTCGAACTCTGTGCTATGTCCGTACAGGATGATAATGCATTGCATTGATGTCCCAGTTTTGTGCACTCATCCTGAGGGTTGAGGCTCCACATAGCCTCTTAGAGACACCTATCAGGTATCTGACCCTCCCTATGTAATTTTGTTATACCCTGGCTCATCTTAGTGCCAATTCGCAAAGGTAATTGGAAGGACAATTTGTCCTTGAGGATTCGTCATCCTTGAGGTGACAAATTCCCTCCATTACATTTTTGTGAATCTGACATGAACCAGGCTTATCTTTGCAGTACTTGCTTTTTGCTTCACTTAGGTACATTTATTCTTTTAAAATTTCAAAAGTTCAAAAAAAAAATTGAAAACTATCCAAAAAAAGAAATTAAAAAAATCTTTCATTTACATTTAGTTTAAATTTCTGCACTTTTTTATTTATCATTTAGAACCAACTCTATCATTCGATGTCCCTATAGTGTGGTCCTGAATGTCATGTGGCTTGTCTATGAGATTTATGACTCAGACTGTAACATGAGTCATAGTTAGGAGGTCATCCAGGTGGAGTTTTCCCCCTGATCGTTACAATCCTCCTCTACTCGATACCATGCAAGATGGACAATCATATGATCCCAATGAGTTCTTGACCTCTCAAAGTCTGAAATCTATTTGGACTAGGGGGATTTCTCCTTCTAATTCCCAACCTAACTCTCCTAGGAGTTCTACCCCTTTTTCCCTTCTATGATCAATCATGATTCTGCAGTCACTATGCACTTTGAAAAGATTAATATGTTGGAGCAGAATCTGAGAGATTTTGAGGGTTTATTGAACAGAGAGAATTTCCTCCCCCAGGTTGGGAATGTCATAGGTACCTTGAGAGACATGTTAATCTCTGACAGGAGAAGCTTGGAGATGTTGAGGACTTTATCCATAATTGTTAAATATCATGTGCCCCTAGCGGATGCACCCCCTGTGGACAATTAATATGATCCTTTTAGTTCCCAGGTTAGTGTTAGTATTCTAGGCCTAGGCATGCACATGGTGGACTCTGCCATACCTAGTGTTAGTGTTTCACTTACTCCTTTGGGATACATAGGCATGGCTAGTAACTCAACCTCCATCTATGCTCAGGTATCAATAATCAACACTAGCACTACATCTGTCGGTAGAACTAGTCCTTTTGGAGGTTTCGATGGAGGTGGTGGTAGATTTGGCCCATCTCCACCTCCTCTGCCTTCTAATCTTGTCCTGAATACAATCTTATAGAACATGGGTCAGTTGCAGTTGTAGTTGACAAACTTAGCCTCTACCTTTGGTCAGCCATTTATGCCTACATAGTACAGGAAGAGTCCCCTTGACATTACCTTCCTGAATACTATCCTTCCAACCGCTGATGAGTCCTTGAAGTTTGATAGATTCAATGGCGATGGGGACCCAAAGGTGCATATATATTCCTTCATGAATATGTTTAGTGACTACCATAATCTATATTTTGTCTTACTAAAAATATTCTTGTGTTCCCTCAAGGGGATAGTGTTAGAATGGTACAACTCCTTACCTGACCACTCTATTCATACCTCTGATCAACTTATGGATATTTTCCTTAAGAGGTTTCATGTGAACATTGGTAGCAAGGTCACTATCGTTGACCTTGTTCATTGTAAAAAGATCTGCAGAGGATCTTTATCGGCAATCTACCGCCAGCATTGAGGGAAAAACTATCCCTTAATCGATATCAGAATTTCTCTAACATGTGCTCTACTCTCATCGATTACCAGCACACTATGTCACAGTTTAGAGATACTTCTTCAAACCCTCATGGTGGGTCCTTTGCAGGAACGACCACAAATGGGTCCCAGAAGAATAAGGTTGTTACTAATGTTGTGGCTATTCCCCCGATGGCTGTTGCACAAGCACTGCAACAAAATAGAGTCTTCACTAAGCTGAATGACTCCTACTTGAGCATAATGCAACAATTGCTGAAAGACAACCTTATTACCCTTCTAGAAATAAAACTGTTGTCTAATACTTATCCTTATCTATGTTGGTATGATGGTTCCAATTTTTTTCATTATCATCGTGTGCCTAGTCATGACACTAAGCGATGTTATCATCTTTGACATGATGTCCAAGAACACATCAACAGTGGTGCAATCAAGGTAGTTGCACAAATCAAACAATTATGTTGATAAAACCAATAGTGACTTGTAAATTTATACTGATCCTTTCCCTCTGTATTTAGAAAAATTTATTTCTACATTAGATCCTTCTTTGGATGATGGTCCATATGTGAACATGGTCATCATTGTTGGCATATGGACACTCCAATGAGACATTGTGTGTGATTGAAGGTTTTGTCATTGATGGCAACCTTACAATCCTATGGCACCGGCAAAGAATTACTCAGGCAACCTTGCAATCCTATGGCACCGACAAGACATTATGCTGGAAAAGCATTACTCAAAAAAAACAGTGCTCCAGCATCAACAAAATCAATCTACACTGGCATCGGCATAGAAGATGTACACCGGCATAGAAGGAAATATGTATACCGGCACAGAGGCCGATAGGATTTTTGATATGTAATATTTTGTTTATCATTGTAAGCCAACTTGGCAAATTGTAAAATGACTCTTGTATATAAAAGAGATCGTTATAGGCATTTGTAGGATATGGATAGAAAGCAATAAATAAAATTATAAGGCAGACCTAATGTGTGAATTGTAGGTCAAGGGTATATGTAAAGAACAGAGCAAGAACCGGTACTGAATCTAGCATTGAAGATGCTATTGTAAAGCAGTACAAAATATTGGATTTGTGTAAATCCTCATTGTAAGTCAGTGTGACTTCTTATTGAGAAGTGAGCTCTAGGCAGTTGGCCTTCCTGCATGTGCAGGCCCCTATTGTAAGTAATATTCTCTTATTGGCCAGTAAGTGAATATTGTGGGTCACAAATCCCACCGAGATTTTTCCCACACTGGGTTTCCTCATTAAACATCTTGTGTTATGGTGTTCTTTTCATGTGGATGCTTTTGATTCTGTTATTTGCATTAATTCTTGCATGCCGGTATACTGTTACTTTATATTCTGCATATTCAGTTTTAAGAAAATTTCATTACCGGTCAGATACTGATTCACCCCCCCTCTCAGTATCTGTGGGAACCCTAACAATTGGTATTAGAGCCCGGTCCTCTATTTTCAGAAGCCTAACAGCTTGAGGAAGATCTTGACACTGGTAAAGATGGAAAATCTGATGAAGCAACTTGAAGGAGCTCTTACTAACTATGATGCAAAGAAGTTGAAAAATATCAAATTAGGAGATGATTTAAAAGCAGCTCAGGACATTATTCAGGTACTTCAAGAAAATCTTACTATTACAAGAAACAAGAGAAGAGAACTTTGTGAAAAATTGCAAAATGAAAATGATGAAAAGGAATCACTAAATGATATGATAAGCAAATTGAAACAAGAGATCATGACAACAAAAAATGAAATGTAGGATATGACTATGAGATTCTACAAAGAGATTGAGGATAGAAAGAAGAATGAAGAAGAATTGACCAGAAGACTAAGTGATGCAACAAATGAGAACACAAGACTTAGCTATGAAAATGACATGTTGAAGACAGATCTGATGCATACTCAAAATGACATGAATGAACTAATGAGACAAAAGAGATCTTGGAAAGGGAATTGGAAACTACAAATCAACACAAAAAAAAATTCAAGAAAAGCTTAGAAGAACTTGGTACCTTATTGAAGAATAAAAAACCCAAAGGTGACACTTATGGAGTTGGATTTGAAGTTGGAGAAAGCTCCGGTACTACAAATACCCAGGATCAAAGCAAACCGGTAAGACTCTCTAATACTTACAAATTCAATGGAAAATGCTTTAACTGTAATAAATATGGTCATAGGGCAAATGAATGTAGATCTAGGAATTATCAGAACATCAATCCTCCCACCGGTCAATGCACCAAATGCAACAAAATTGGTCATAACTCTGAAAATTGCAGAATGAATGTAAGATGTTATGTTTGTGGAAGATTTGGTCATTTATCAAATAAATGCAGAACACAAACCGTCATAGGTTATGGGAAAGCTATTTAGAAAAATAATGTAACTTGCTATGCATGTAACAAGATTGGTCATGTTGCTAAATTCTGTAGAAGTAAAGGTACACCGGTAGATAACAAAAGTACTAGCTTGAAAGGTAAAGAAAAGGTTGAAGAGGTTAAGCAAGAATTTTTAAAGCAATGGATTAGAAAAGGTGATCTAAATATTGGGGTTACTCCTCCACCGGTAGAACCAACAAATCCTTCACCAGTAGGACAATATGATGCTCCACCGGTAGGATAGAGCAATGCTCCACCGGTAGGATTTTCTTCATCAAATTGAAGAAAATTATCTTGAGGGTTTGGCAATTTAATGACACATGTGCTATTATTCCCTCGGTAAGAGAAAAGAAGTTGAAAATCCTTCATTACCGCCAAATAAAGTTGAGTTAATACATTGCCGACAAATAATTAATGTGGTAGGTAGCAGAAAAGACTTTATAAAATAAGGTTTTTGGCTCCATTTCATTTCACCGTGAATTCAAACTTTCAGAGAGCGTGAAGATTTTTGAGCTAAGGCATTCCGAGAAAAGAGGCAAAGCACTTCAGCAATCAATCCATCCAAAGGCAGAAAAAGGTATTTATCATCATGGCATCCTCCTCTGCACCTGAATTCATAGCAAACCCTATAGTAGTCGAGGTTATAAAATGACCTAGGCCCGTGTTTCAACTAGTTCCCAAGGTAGCTAAGAAAGATGACAACACAGGTGCTTTTTCCCAAATTCCAAAGGGTATTGTTTATGCATAAGACCCTAGAATGTATATTCATTGCAACATAGAGGAATTAGGTGATGAAGATATCAAAAACATGTATAAATCTATTAAATGTGACAATGCCAGAAATGTGAAACCTGAACATAAAATTGTTGAAACCCTAGGATTCACTGAAATCCTCTGCATTCCTGAATTTCCCAAGGAAGTGGTTATGATAGTTCTTAGCAGGGTACATGGCTCATTCTTTTGGCTTGACTCAGTGCATAAAATTACAAAGGTAGCTGTGAAAGTAGTAACAGGGTTACCTTCCACCAGTACCAAACCCGACAAAACCAAGAAGGTCTCCAATGACCTAGTAATGAAATTAACTGGTGCAACATCTGACAAAAGATCATTTAGGGTTAATGATGTGACCGATACAAATGTGAGATTCATTAGCATGATTCTAGGTTACAAAGCAACTCATGCAAATAGGCTTAACTCTATTTCCAGTTTATGCATAAAAAGTGCTTATGACATGGTTAAGGACAATGTAAAAATTGATATCTGTGAATGGTTAAAAGATGAGTTAATTGACAATTTGGCAAAAATCAAGAAGGATAAGAAAGGAACCTTTAGATTTGGAAATTTGCTTGTATGCTTAATGTTACATATAACCAAATAGGCTCCCGGTATAGGCTATAAGGATTTTGGATTCGACATACTGGTAGGAAGACAATTGTCTTACTTATTCAACAACATGGGTGAAAACAGAGAAAAGAATATCAATGAGTATTTTCAAGCACTAAAGGTCAGAATGAATAAAAGAATCAGACTATCACAAGAAATTGTCAACAAATACAAGGATGATATATGCTTTGTAATCAAAAAGGATGAGATCTGGATGGAAGCAGTCATCCCAAGAACAATCTGGGTTACAGAGATGGGGTATGAAATAGATGACCACATAGTGGAAACTTATGCCAAAGCACTTCTGGAAGCCCCCAATGAACCAAAGGAAGAAGTATTTGGTAGTGCTGAGACCATCGAAAGTCAAATTCAATCTAAAAAGAGAGTAAAGAAAGTTGAGGCATTTGTGAGGAAAGGAACCAGGCAAGCAAAAGCCATAAAAGATGATGTATTAAAGAAAACCGGTATAACAGAAGAAGAGTTGGCAGCCAAACAACCTGAAACTCATCTATCACCGGTAGATACCTCCTTAGAAGGAGATATGCCAACAAATTTCAAAAGAGTTGTTAGGAAAAGAGACCCCTCACCGGTATCCACTCCTTCACCTAGAAGGACAAGACAGAAGCAACAAGCTATGAGGTCTCCAGTCAAGAAAGCCACACCTAAGAAAAAGCTAACCCCCAAAAAGAAGAAGAAGACAAACACTGACTTGGCCCCTTTGGACATATTACTAAATGAGATCACACAGGAAGGTAAATTGAAAAACATAGGGAAAATCTATGACACCCTATCAGATGATGAGAAAGGACAAGTCGAGGAAAGTGTTATATTACACATGGACATGTATAAAAAGTTTTTGATGCAAGTCCTAAATGAAATTCCTGATGAATTATATAAAAGACTTGAGGCCAGAAGGCAAGGAATAGTCGAGTTGGATAAGAAAATTAAAATAGAAAAATTACTTGCAGTATACCCAGTCAACTCACCTAAGGAAATTGATGATTTGATAGCTCAGGCCAACTGGAGAGTTTTTTCCACTGCACATCGGCAAATATCACTAATGGCAGGTAGAGTTACTGAAGTTTCAAATGAAATAGAAGATGGTTGGGATACATTCTTGGTTGAAAAAGAAAAACAAGAAGAATATAGGAATCCCAAGCCCATTCTGGTATATCAAAAGGACAAAGGGAAAGGTAAAGTTGGTGGACCACCAAGTATCAAGATTAGAGACAACTTACCCCCACCTCCTTTAAATACTCCACCGGTAAAAATAACAACTATAGAAGATCAATCAGCAGCTAAGAGCATGGACACAGAGGATAATAATCCTAATCCTGAAGTCCTATATACTATGAATGTTGATACTCAAAAAATCAACATAGTGGTAGATAAGGATACCACAGATAAATCTGATAACAAAGAGCAACCAGCAATAGGAAACAAAGAGCAACTGGCAATAGAAAACAAAGAGCAACCGGCAGCAGATTCAGAGAAAAAGATGGAATCTAGAACACAAACAGAGCTAAAGGCTCCAGAACAGATGCCATCGGTAAGAAATGATGCAGGAAAAACTGTGCTTAAAGAGATGGAGACACAAACAGACCTACCAGAGGTCAATACCAGCATGGTCACTTCCACCGGCACTTAGTTTATTGGGTCACCATCAAATGTAACAGAGGTATTGCTCGAATCTATCAAGAAAATAACTGATTATAGCTCACAAGCCTATAAAGCGATAGATGATTCAATTCTAGTTTTGAAATCAATAGCTCCCAATTGTAATATAGCCAACAAAGATTCTTTAGGCTAGTTGGATACACTTTGTAAATATATTTTTGGAAATTTTGAGCAAACAAAGGTAGAAACTATAAAGGAAAGTGTAGAAAAAGAGAAACATAAATTCTTTGAGGAAGGAATAAAGAAGTGTAACAGGGAATTTGGCACACTTCTACCGGAACTGTGCAATTTATTGAAAGAGTACAAAACTCTGTACAAAGATACCTGTAAGATAAACTTTTTGACCACGGATGTAGACAAAAAGATGAGCAAGGTACAGGAAGAGATCAATAAACTTGCTGATAATTTTGTTAACTCACCCGATACATTATCAGTTTTTGAGGAAAAGATAACAAATTTTGAGGAAGAATTGCTCAAATTAGAAAGAGAAAAAGAGAAAATAATAAACAAGGCAAAATTTTTGAGATCTAAACTAAGTCCAAGATTGGACTATTTAGCATCTTTGCGTAAGGAAATCTCAGAGGCACTAACACAGGGTAGCAAAACACCGATAGAGCACTTGCAACATCTCACTGGTATAGTATACAGAACTGAGACAACAATAAAGGAGAGCAAAAAGTTTATGGATGGCATAAACTTAATTTTGGGAGATATTCTTCAGATAATAACTACCCAACTACAAGGTTGAGGTTATGAATTGGTACAACTACAAAATCTACTAACCTTTGTCATTGATGCCAAAGGGGGAGTGGTAGATGAGAAAATTCAAAACACAGGGATCACATGCTCAGGGAGAGCTCTCACATTTTTGGTAACATTTTTTGGTCTACACATTTTTTGATATCTTTTTGAAATTTCTCATGAGTGTTGCCATCAATGCCAAAGGGGGAGATTGTTGGCATATGGACACTCCAATGAGACATTGTGTGTGATTGAAGGTTTTTTCATTGATGGCAACCTTGCAATCCTATGGCACCAGCAAAGCATTACTCAAACAAAACAGTGCTCCGGCATCAACAAAATCAATCTACACCGGCATCGGCACAGAAGATGTACACCAGCACAGAAGGAAATATGTATACCGGCACAGAGGCTAACAGGATTTTTGATATGTAATATTTTGTTTATCATTGTAAGCCGACTTGGAAAATTGTAAAATGACTCTTGTATATAAAAGAGATCATTATAGGCATTTGTAGGATATGGATAGAAAGCAATAAATAAAATTATAAGGCAGACCTAATGTGCGAATTGTAGGTCAAGGGTATATGTAAAGAATAGAGCAAGAACCGGTACTGAATCTGGCATTGAAGATGCTATTGTAAAGCAGTATAGAATATTGGATTTGTGTAAATCCTCATTGTAAGTTAGTGTGACTTCTTATTGAGTAGTGAGCTCTAGGCAATTGGCCTTCCTGCATGTGCAGGCCCCTATTGTAAGTAATATTCTCTTATTGGCCAGTAAGTGAATATTGTGGGTCACAAATCCCACCGAGGTTTTTCCCACACTGAGTTTCCTCGTTAAACATCTTGTGTTATGGTGTTCTTTTCATGTGGATGCTTTTGATTCTGTTATTTGTATTAATTCTTGCATACTGATATACTGTTACTTTATATTCTGCATATTCAGTTTTAAGAAAATTTCATTACCGGTCAGATACTGATTCACCCCCCCCCTCTCAGTATCTGTGGGAACCCTAACAATCATCACCCCCATTAGCTCACCTCCAGCCCAGAAGGGGAAAGTATCTAACATTTCCTTGTGATTTACCCCTCTGGATGCCCTGTATTGTAGAGAGCCTGCTCCTCTTTACATCCCTGCCAAGTTGAATGGTCAAACTATCATAGGTGTGATGGTCGACCAATCTAGCAGAGTCGATGTTATCACAGAGGAGACTCTTTTTGTGAATGGTTGGCATAGACCAACGTATGATGAGTTTCATGCAACTTTGAGGACACGTGATAGATTCTGTATTTGCTCCTTGGGAAGTATCACCTTGACAGTCCTCGTAGGACCTAAGGCAGTGTCCTCTGTGTTTTTCATCATTCTCGAATCAGACCTCTTCCAAGTTAAGCTTGGCATTCCTTGGATGATTACTATGGAAGCAATCTCCTCGATTGTATACAAATGTCTCAAGTTTCCCATGAGGGTACAATGCATGTCATCCAGGACACTAGATACCGAACCCTAATTGCCCATGGGGTTTTTTTTTGAAACCACATTTGGCCTGCTCTGGTGGGACCCATGCTTCCCCGTGGTGATTTAATGTATTGCGCTTATTATCAATATAAAATGGGGGAGTCGGCCCCTCCATTTATGCATCCTAGTGTTTCATTGCCACCTCCTACATCGACCTCTCCTCCATTTATTTCGGTCTTGGAGTGGGTAGTGCCTCATGTCTCCTCATCATGAGGGGTCGAGGCTAAGCCTGCTCCCTCAAATAGACCTTCTCATCCATCTAGGACCGCATAGCCTCCAACGGTGTCTATTGTTCTGGTGATAACACCTAGCACAACCAAGAGATAGGCAGCTATGCTATCAAAGTCCACAACCCACCCTCCCTTCGAGCTCCCAGTCTTGGTCGATATTCCTCGGCCCTCTTATTATGAGAAAGGGAAGTTCTGTTCTCATGTCCCTTCATGACAGCCTACACTGCTTCCCTCTTCTCCTCTAACCACTCCTCAAGTGAAACAAGGTCGAGCACCCATTGTTGTAGATGTGGTGCCTCCCTAGGATGCACCTCCTCTCTCCTCAGTTAGGCCTTCTCCCATCCTTGAAACAATCTCGAAGGCCTCTCCTATGGAGCATGATGCTCCTGAATCCTCTCTAGCTCTAGTTGGTGGTCTTCACCTCCATCGAAATTAGTGTGGGCATAAGCATAAATTTCTTTCGACGTGCCCGAGCTCAAGAGTTCATTATTGCCTTGCAGTCTACTAGTGTCAATCTACACCCAATGTTGTTGTTTTAGAGCCTATTCTCTCAGTTTCTCCCATCTTAGCACCTATTTTAGCCTTGCTCCATGCTACTTCAGGGCTTTTGGTCAACCTCCCTCTAAATGGGTGTAGGTTTTCATTGCTCCTTCTTTGAAACTACCTCTTATCACTTCTTTGGTAGACATGCCTCTCATTTATTGGCCCCTTAACATGGCACATATGCAGGTGATGCCTAGTGTGGCATTGTCTACCCTGCCTGCTTTGCCACCACTCAAGAATCTAAGTTTCTCAGGGGTCCTTTCACTCGCTATGATTGATAGGAGGCTCGATACTCTTATCTCGTGTAAATACAAGTTTGAGCAAGGCCCTATCCTGGAGTTCCAACGATGCAAGTATTTGCAAGTATGTTCCTCATCCCTTCCTTTTCTTGTCTCAATGCCTACTGCTTTGCCTATTTCTATTTGCGTGATTGAAAAGGCCCCGCCTTCTCCTGAGTTTGTCACTTCCCCTCTTGCAGATACTGACCTTCATGTTCTTGTTCCATCTTATCCAAATGAGTCACCTGCTTCCTCCATGGAAGCTTGCATGTTCAAATCCTTGGAGGACATCCTAGTCTTGTCCACCTTCACACAATCATTGACCCTCACCTCCTTCGAGCCTGTAGATGAAGATGTCACTATGCTTCATCTCTTTCTCTTGTTGTAGCTGAGGCACCCAATGTGGCCCTTGCAATAGTCCCTCTTTCATCTTGCCCCCTTCTCCTTATAACCTCGATTGGGAGGACGAGACTCTTCTTGAGGATGATGATCTCCTATAGTATGATTGTTAGAACTTTTATCCTTCATCTACATCTACTTACATGTGTGTGTGATTGTGTTCCCCCATGCTTGTTTTATCTATTTGTTCCCTCTCGGAGGACCTAGGTCACTCCATAGGTACTTGGATACGGGAGGTTGACTATTTTTATCCATTGTTCTCTCCTGAAGGACCCAAGTTACTCTGTAGGTTCTCGGATACAGGGGATTTTTTGTCGTACACATTCCTCTATTTGTCTACCTCCTTCTTCTATTTTTCGTATCTTTCTTTTCAACATTTGGGGATGATGCAAAGCATTGGGAGCATTCTTTACCTTCTTCCATGTTGACCCAATTTTGTATTTTCATTTTGTCTTCATGTGCTCTTCTTCAGATCTGAGAACTTTAGCAGTATGATGATGCACCCATCTTGTAGTGATACTATATATCTTTTTGACACTGCTATGGGTTCTTATGCCAAACTATCAGATCTCTTTGTCCTCTTGCATTGCATCTTTTGATGTTGTGGACATTTATGTGTCACTATCTATTGGTGGCATTCCACAGAAATATCTCGTTATGTTGTCGTGCCACAACAACTCTTCTCCTTAGAATGATATGCCTTCTATGCATATCATTCTAAGGGGGGGCCATCATATCTGCATTTTATCTTTTATCTCTTGTATTAGTTTCCTTTGCCAAGTTGCTTTTTCATGTTTTCCTAGGTTGCGGTGAAACCACTTAATCTTTTTCTTTTCCAAGATCGCCTAGGTGGGGGCAAACAAACCATTTGATATTTTCCAAAGATTGCCTACATGGGAGCCAAACCATTCTTGACTCATATCTCTCTTGTTTGTCTTGGTAGGGGCCAATCTACTACTTACCTAATTTATCTTCCCTATCGCATGGCTATCTAGCGGATCGCTACCCATGCTAGAAAATCTATCTTTATCTTCCCTATCACATGGCTATCTAGCGTATTGCTACCCATGCCAGCAAAATTTATCTTTATCTAACCTATCATATAGTTATCCATACCGGCATATCATGCCCTATCATATGGCCATCTATCATAACACATTTTTCTACCCATACTGGCATATTTTATACCAATGGCGGTCACTTATCTCGTATCTTTCTGTAGCCAATGGTTTTTCTCCTAAGAGAGGTGTGTTTCTATTACAGTATCTTATCCTTTATCTTATCATCCATCATGCTAGTCTATAGCTAGTGTCTTTGAGATGTACCAAATAGAAACATCTATACCAAATCTCAACATCATCTTACAGGAGCCAACCTCGTTTGATCAACAAAAGTCTGCCTCCCTATTATGACAATTCATTCTTTATATCTTTCTCTACTTTAGCTTTACATCTCTCGGTAAGGGCATGCTCGTTAAAGTGGGGGAAAAATTTAATATAAAAAATATTGCCCTTTGTAATTAATGTGACAAATGGTGCTTTTCCTCCATGTCATTAGAGATCAAGATCCACCATCATGTCCTTTTGTCCACTTAGATCATCCATGTCAGCTCTGATCGAAGTGTTGTCAACTTTTCTAACCTATCACCTTCGAGGACATAGGCACAGTGTGGAGATGTTTGTGCGGTGCGCTAGCATACTAAAAATCTAACAATATGCATGTGGTTGTTTGAGAATTACACTTGTGCCTTAAATGAATCATAATGCCTCTGCATGCACCCAACAATGTCTAAATTCCTTCTTGGGCATTTATCTTTCACTTTGGAGACATTTGAAAGGGATTATTTGCCAGGATTGGCAATCTTCTTGCAGATTGAGCTATTTAAGACTATTCTGGATAGCATAACCAAGCATTCCAATCACACCATTTCAAGCATTTCCAAGCATTCCAATCTTTGTTCATGATAAGGGCTTTATCTTAATCCTTTCTCTTTCATATTTATCAATTTCATTTTCAATTTCACATTACATTATTATTCTCTTTATCATTTATCCTTCCCATGGCTTTCTTGGATTGTCTGTGGAGGTGGAAACACCAAAACAGGGGTCTGACCTAGACAGGCTCCAAAATAAAACCCCTAACATTTTCTCTCTTGCATGTGTGTAGGCACAACTTTGTGAAGAGGAGATTATCTTGCAAGAGGCTTCATAGCATGGACTAGTTGTGAGATTTTCTTACTCTTTAGTATTTTCTTTATTTTGTTTTGTAATCCATGTTTGTCATAAGTTTCAATATTATTTAGTTGTTTTATAAGTTTTGTTAGCACATTTAAAGCTCTGATCAAACTCTACGCTTAGTCTGTACAAGATGATAGCGTGTCACATTGGTGTCCCAGTTCTGCACACTTGCCTCGAGGACCAAGGCTTCACAGAGCCACTCAGAGACACCTCTTGGATGTCTGGCCCTCCCTACGTAATTTTGTTATCCCCTAGTTCATCGTAGCACCTATTCGTCGAGGTAATTGGAAGGACAATTTGTCCTTGAGGATTCGTCATCCTTGATAACTCAATGATGAATAGATAGTACCAAACTAGTACTGAGAGGGGGGGTGAATCAGTACAGACAAAAACACAATCATAAACCGGTTTGTCAGCAAACACTGTGCTTTGACAGACAAACAGTAACACTGGTCTTAAACATAATACAATCGGCAAAACCCAAAATAATTGAGACAAGTATAAACCGGTTGACACTTATCTTCTCACACAATCTAATACTTCATTTCCATTTCATCCTAGTGCATGAACAGGTAATCTAGCATCAAAAACATATATAAACAGCTAGATCAACATGATTCACCGCTTGACAGAAAACAACCTATCATCACATGAAAAGGACATCACATATGACACATATTTTTCATGTGGAAACTCAACTGGGAAAAACCACGGTGGGGATGAATACCCACAAGCTTGTTTTTGAACTCTTTAGAAGTGTGCTTTGTTAGGAGCCTTGTCCGGTTAAAGACTGATACAATAGGTTATGTTAGGAATCGATCCTATTAGGGATCACCCGATTAAGGGGTGGCTAGAATACCCAGTTAAGGGTTAAACCCTGTTAAAGGTTACCTTGTTAGAGGATTTCAAGAACTCAATGGTTTTGAGTTACCCTGTTAAAGGATTTATAGCAAGCCAGTTAGAGCTACCCTATTAAGGGATTTCCTGACTATTGAAGGGGTTAGAGATCAACAGGTATTACAATGATCTGGTAACAACACTCAATGCCAATGCAGATCCACTTTAGCTCCTCTTCACCTTCTACACTTACCCTCTACAGGTATCACTTCTCTCCTCTAGTCTGGCAAGAATCACGTATCTCTTCACTTGGATACACATAGACAACTTTTGCCAACAACCTCAGAAAGAAACACATCGACTTAATAGGAAAATAGATAGGTTGGTAGCATAAACCCTAAACCCTAAACCTGTTTGGTTAAGGAATTCAAATGGTTCAATCCTGACCGTTGAGCACACTGCATAAAATGCAACAGTCTTGATCCAATCTCAAGACATTCTCCATCATTTGTTTTCCACCGATTTCATGGCGGTTGATAACCCATCATGCGTTATCACCATTTACAAGCTTCGCACATTCCTGAGGTAGATGGGAACAATCTCCTTCATGCCGGATCGTTCATGTGCACAAGGCTGACATGGCAACATGATCTATTCTTCATTACAAAACTAACTCATCACACAAAGTCACCGATTGAGTCACACAGGCTTGAAGCACTTCAACCAGAAACCCTGAATTTGTGACTACCAAATGGTAGTCATACAAAGCTTCCATGTGCCGGTTCCCATAACCATATGCCGGTTCACCTTGAACAAACACACCACTTCACTTTAGCACAAATGCCGGTTCACAGTGTTATATTGGTTCTCATATATATCGGTTCTCTCCTCTTTAGCATATTGATATCAATGATAACATACAATATCATTATGTCCTCATACCAGTTCACATAATGCCAACAATCTCCCCCTTTGGCATTGATGGCAATATACAAAGATATCTCTTCGCTTCATATCTTCTCCCCCAATTTCTGTAGATATCTTCTCCACTTCTCTTCTTCTCCCCCTTTGACAATAATGCCAAAGTGGAGGCACAAGCTTCCTTATTCCATTATGCTGCTACCCCTAAGGAGTAGCATCCTTCAACACATCAATCCTGAAGAAAAATTTGACTATGCAATACCTGATTGATGTGGAGCATATGCCTTTAGTTCACCTCCTGAAGGGGCAACACCCCTAATTCACCTCTTAAGTACATAAATGTAGCCTTTGGGAGAGGCTTGATGAATATGTCTGCTAACTGCTCCTTACTGGAGACATGTTCCATTGCAATCTCTTTGTTCTAAAATTTTTACCTCGGGAAATGATACTTAAGCTCAAAGTGCTTGGTTCTAGAATGCAAAACCAAATTCTTGGAGATGTTAATTGCACTAGTATTATCACAAAATATACTTATCGGTTCAGATACAGGAAATTTGAAGCCATTTAATATGTGCTTCATCCAAATTGTCTAAGTGCAGTTCATGAAAGCTACAACATACTCTGCTTCTGCTGTAGACTGAGAGATACAACTCTGCTTCTTACTCATCCATGAGACTAGTCTACCATCAAGAAAGAATGCACCACCGACTGTGCTCTTCTAGTCATCTACATTACCTACCCAATTAGCATTTGTGAATACTTTCAAGTTGAAGTCCTTGCTATATGGATACCACAATCCATAATCAATAGTTCCCTTCAGATACCTAAGAATCCGCTTGACTGCAACCAAGTGGGATTCTCTTGGGCTTTTCTGGAACCTTGTAGTAATGCCAACTACATGTGCAATATCTAGTCTACTATGCACTACATAATGCAACTTACCATTCATTGATCAATATTTCTTCTCATCAACCAATAATGAGTCATCCTCTTTGGATAATTTACAACTGGTCACCATCGGTGTACCAACCGGTTTGCTATCTTCCATGCCAAAGGTCTTCAACACCTCTTTGACATACTTGGACTGAGTGATAAAAATTCCATCTCTCATCTGCTGGATCTGCCATCCAATGAAGAACTTAATCTTCCTTATGAGTGACATCTCAAACTCTTTCTTCATCTCATCTACAAACTCATGACTCATCTTGTCATTTCCACCAAAGATAATGTCATCAACAAATACATCACAGATCAGGATCTAATCTCCTTCAAACTTCAAGTAGATATTGCTATCTTCGCTTGTTCTCTCAAATCCAATGTTCACAAGATGGGAATGCAGACATTCATACCATGCTCTAGGTGCCTGCTTTAGACCATATAAGGCTTTATGTAGCCTACACACCATGTCACTGTCTTCAGATAGGGCAAGCCCATCTAGTTGCTCTATATACACTTCCTCTTCAAGTACATCATTTAGGAATGTAGATTTTACATCCATTTGATATACTTTGAATCCTTTAAAAGTTGCATATGCAAGAAGCATACGAACTCCTTCCAATCTAGCTATAGGAGCAAAGGTTTCTCCATAGTCTTCTCCTTCTTCTTGGGCATATCCTTTGCACACCAGTCTGGCTTTGTTTCTAATCACTATGCCATCCTCATTCAACTTATTTCTGAAAACCCATTTGGTACCAATGACATTTTTATGCTCTGGTCTGGGTACCAAAGACCATGTACCATTTTTCTCTATCTGATCAAGTTCATTTTCCATTGCCTTGATCTAGTCTTCATCTTTATGTGCCTCTTTGAATGATTTAGGCTCAAGTTCAGAGATCATACATGAGTTTTCTCTGACCTTTCTTCTTGTAAGGATTCCTGCATCCTTATCTCCTATGATTTGCTTAAGATCATGATTCAGCTTGACATACCGAGGAATGTTCTTGATAGATTCCTCTTGCTTTTCTTCTTCACCCCCATCTCCATCAGTATTAGCATCTACATCTACCGGTGTAGGAACATTGTTACTGGTACTTGGTTGACTGACAATCGGTTCCTAGAAGGTTACAACTGGTTCATTTACCACTTGCACACTATCGGTTTCCTTAGTTTTCTTAGAGGTTTCATTAACTCTTACATTGATGCTTTGAGTCCTATTATTGAAACACTTGAGAGCTTTGCTCTTAGTGGAATACCCTAGGAATATTCCCTCATCACATTTTGCATCAAATTTGCTCTGGTGTTCACTCCTTTTAATGTAACATTTGCTACCAAAAACTCTAAAGTAGCTAACCACAGGTGTCTTACCGGTCCAATACTCATAAGGATTTTTATCCTTACCTTTCTTGATGAGTACTCGACTCATTGTGTAGACTACAGTGCTCACCGATTCTCTCCAAAAGGTGTGAGCTACCATTCCTTGAATCAACATGGTTCTAGCTACTTCAACCACAATCTAGTTATTTCTCTCTGCTAAGCCATTCTGTTGTGGAGTCTAGGGGGCAGACAATTGCCTCTTGATGCCATGTTCTTCACAGTACTTATTGAATTCAAGGGAAGTGAATTCCCCTCCTTGATCAGTTCTCAGGCACTTGATTCTTTTACCACTTTCCTTCTCTACTAAAGCTCTAAAAGATTTGAACTTTACAAAAGCTTTAGACTTATCTTTCAAGAATGTGACCCACATCATTCTTGAGCAAACATCAGTGAGAATCATGAAGTACCTATCACCCTGCACACTCCTAGTTTTCATAGGACCACACAAATCAGTATGCACAAGATCAAGCAAATTGTCAGCAGTGAAAGATTTACCTTTAAAGGTTGAGAAAGACATTTTTTCCAATTGACACTCTTTGCACAAGGTATTATCTGGTTTGCTTAGCACCGACAACCCTCTAACTGCCTTGATCTTACTAGCCTTCACAATGTTATCAAAGTTTACATGGCAGAGTCTCCAATGCCATATCCAGTTATCATCAAATTTAGCCATAAGACACGTACTTATATTTTCATTTAGCTTAAATAAGTTACCTTTGGTCTGCATGTTGGTGGCCACCAATTCAACATTCTTTCCTTTGATTCTGCACACTCCATTCTTGAATTCGAGAGTGAGACCATTGTCATTCAGCTGGGCAACACTCAGAAGGTTGTGTCTGAGACCATCAACCCAATACACATTGCCAACACTACTCTTTCCATTTAGAGAGATGGACCCTCTGCCTTTGACCATGCATGGTGCATCATTACCAAAGCAAACCACACCACCATCATAATCTTCCAAAGATAGAAACTTACTTCGATCAGCAATCATATGGTGAGAACAACCACTGTCAGTAATCCATTCATTGGAATTATCAAGCCGGGAGACAAGAGCCTTCTTGTCTGACACATCTTCCTTGATAGAAACAAACACAATATCTTCATTTTCTTCATCTTCTGATTCCTCATCTGTGACACCTTCATCAACTGCCACAAAATAGTTTCTACGGTTTCCTCCTTTGAATTTCTTGAACCTTTCCAGTTTGTCCTTGTTGTCACCATTAGGATAGTTTACAGCTATATGTCCTATCTGATTGCAAGAAAAACATTTCAAAGGGAGCTTTCCTCTATATTTGCCAGTTCCTTTAGGAAGTTTCCTAGCAAGAAGAGCTTCAAATGCCATCAGAATCTCCTCATCATCCATTTCTCTACTTTGTCTTGGTTAACCACTAGTCCTAGCTTATTTTCCTTTTCTGGATGGTACAATAGAAGCTTTAAAAGTTGATTCAATCTTTTGAACACTGCCATCAAAACTGTTTAGCTCATAGGCTGTCAACTTTGCAATGATGGAGTCTATGGATACCTTAGTCTTGTCTATTGATCTCAACTCTTGAATAGCAGCAACCCTTATTTCATAGACCGATAATAAGGATCTCAGGACTTTGCTCACCACAGTGGAATCTTCTATTTTACCACCTACACTCTTGATATCTCCAACAACAGTTTAGATTCTTATTCCATACTGTTGAATGGTCTCACCTTCAACCATTCACATGTCTTCAAACTTCCCTCTAAGGCTTTCTTCCTTAGCTTGTTTTACATGCTCATCACCACCATAGATATTTTCAAGAGTATCCCATAGCTCTTTGGGATTTACCTTATCTTGGACATCAATAAACTCAATGTCAGATAAACTACTAATTAGGGCTTCCATGACTTGCCCATTCTCCCGCATCTCTCTCTTTTGGTCATCAGTGAGAGTACTGGTAGGAGCAACATAGGCATTCTCAACATAACTCCAGTGTTGAGCACCCATGCTTTTGATGTATATCTTCATTCTGTCTTTCCATATACTAAAATTTTCTCTGTTGAACTTTGGACCTTCCCTCTTCATCATTAGACTGGGATCTTTACCTCAAGCGGTTAAGCTTATAACACAGAGGACCTGGAGGATGCTTTGATACCAATTGATAACTCAATGATGAATAGATAGTACCAAACTGGTATTGAGAGAGGGGGTGAATCAATACAAACTAAAATACAATCATAAACAAGTTTGTGAACAGACACTGTGCTTTGATAGACAAATAGTAACACCGGTCTTAAACATAATACAACCGGTAAAACCCAAAATAACTGAGGCAAGCATAAACCGGTTGACACTTATCTTCTCACACAATCTAATACTTCATTTCCATTTCATCCTAGTGCATGAACATGTAATCTATCATCAAAAACATATATATAAACAGCTAGATCAACATGATTCACCACTTGACAGAAAACAACATATCATCACATGAAAAGGACATCACATATGACACACATATTTTTCATGTGGAAACCCAATTGGGAAAAACCATGGTGGGGATGAATACCCACAAGATTGTTTTTGAACTCTTTAGAAGTGTGCTCTATTAGGAGCCTTGTCCAGTTAAAGACTGATACAATAGGTTCTGTTAGGAACCGATCCTATTAGGGATCACCCGGTTAAGGGATGGCTAGAATACCCGGTTAAGGGTTAAACCCTGTTAAAGGTTACCTTGTTAGAGGATTTCAAGAACTCAATGGTTTTGAGTCACCCTGTTAAAGGATTTACACCAAGCTGGTTAGAGCTACCCTGTTAAGGGATTTCCTGACTGTTGAAGTGGTTAGAGATCAACAGGTATTACAATGATCTGGTAACAATACTCAATGCCAATGCAGATCTGCTTTAGCTCCTCTTCACCTTCTGCACTTACACTCTGCAGGTATCACTTCTCTCCTCTGATCTGGCAAGAATTACATATCTCTTCACTTGGGTACACACACATAACTTTTGCCAACAACCTCAGAAAGAAACACAACATCAACCTTATAGGAAAATAGATAGGTCGGTAGCATAAACCCTAAACATTAAAGCTATTAGGTTAAGGAATTCAAATGGTTCAATCCTGACCATTGAGCAAACTGCATAAATTGCAATAGTCTTGATCCAATCTCAACACATTCTCCATCATTTTTTTTCCACCGATTTCATGGCAGCTAATAACCCATCATGCATTATCACCGTTTACAGGCTTCGCACATTCCTGAGGTAGATGGGAACAATCTCCTTCATGCCGAATCCTTCATGCACACAAGGCTGACATGGCAACATGATCTGTTCTTCATTACAAAACTAACTCATCACACAAAGTCACCGATTGAGTCACACATGCTTGAGGCACTTCAACTAGAAACCCTGAAGTTGAGACTACCAACCAGTAGTCATACAAAGATTCCATGTGTCAGTTCCCATTACCATATGCCGGTATACCTTGAACAAACACACTGCTTCACTTTGGCACAAATGTCGGTTCACAGTGTTATACCTATTCTCTCCTCTTCAGTATATTGACATCAATGACAAGATACAATGTCATTATGTCCTCATACCAGTTCACATAATGCCAACAATCCTTGAGGTGAAAAATTCCCTTCATTACACCAAGGATGTCCCATCTTCATAAAAAAATGATCTAATATAGGATAATAGAAAAGGTCACATCTAAGAACTTAGTACCAAATTCAAGATGAAGATCAATTGAACAAATAGTAGGACAAGAGAAACCATCATACACATTAACCTTAGCATCAAATATATCATATGTTTCTTGATGCAATTGTTGAATATAAAAATGTTCTTTAGTAATCACATACACCATACACATTCAATCAATTAGCACCCCTCATGAGATTTTGTCTTTGATCTTTACAATGATATATAATAGGCTATTAGGTGCACAACAATATTCACACTAAGATCAAAAGTAATACATAAGTCTTTTGGAGGTGTAGATTTGTCAACAAGGTTCACAACACTATTAGATTTTATACCAAGGTCACTAGGAGAAAAAGTAATAGACTCGGACTCAATAACATTGATAGAATGAGAAGGCAATGAATTGGTAAAAATTTGGAGGTTTTAATTAGGAAGAGCTACATATTTATTTCATTTGTCATTGACACTAGCTATGGATATAGTATTGTTATCAATAACGTATTGGATCTTATTTCTCAATTGGTAACATTTCTTAGTATCATGTTCAAGTTGACAATGATATTGACAAAATTATTTAGGATCATGGTAAGCTAGAAATGGTTTATAATTGTCAATTGGTTTGATGGGAGAAAGTTACAACACATTATCATTTATCAACCTAAACATTATACTATGAAAAGAATCTGAAAAAGGAGTTGATTCTTTTCTAAAGTATTTGGATAAAGGGGTCACACTTGATGTCATGGCTGCCACTTTATTGTTGATGTTGTTATTTATCTTGATGAAACCTATGTTGGGTTTTAACTTTATAAATTATTGTTGAGCACTCTCATTCTTATCAACTGGAGCCATTGAAGAGGATAATTCAAATTGACTCACTTGAAGGTGAGAATTATGAAGCACTGCACACAATTATGTAAAACAAGTAAACTCAAAAAATAGAAGCTTATCTCTAATGTCATTTTGTAAATTAGAAATAAAAATTCTTTGAACATGATGATCAAGCACTGGATAAGCAATTTGTAAATGAAAATATTTATATCTATCATTAAAATCAGTCAATTTTTCTTTAACTCCTTTCTTACATTGAATCAAATTAATCAAAGTAATCATAGGACCAATGTTATTTTAAAATTGTTGAATGAAATCATTAATAAATTGTTGAAATGAAGTAATATAATAGGGAGACAAAGAACAATACCATTGCAAGGATTTATCTATAAAGGTTCTAGTAAATAGTTTAGCCATAAGTCTTTGGTCATGAGCAAAATCACTACACAAAGTTTGAAATGTATTCATATGAGTCAAGGGTTGTGTTGGCAAGAGAAATTTCAAACATGTTGAGATGTTGTCATTGATGGAAACCCAACTCTAAGATTTCATCCGGATTGTATGGATTCATCCTACCGGAAGTCTGAAGCCCAATTTTGCTTAAGTCTAGAAAGTAGAATACAATACTTGTCAAAGTGAACAATATGGTAGCTAGCGGATTATTTTGGTTGAGTATTATGCTTTATAGATTTTGGGGAAAGTTTTTAGATATTTAATATGTATTATTCCATTAGTGTGGCCTCCGGTGATAAGTTTTGTGCAAGTCGTGAGATTCAACTATCATGTTTTTGACAACAATGCATATCAGTTGTAATGTGTGATAATTCATTTTGCGGATCGATTTTGGTGATTGATTATGTGTTCAAGGTTGATCAGTTGTTGTGTGGGAAGGGTGTGGACATTTTGTTTTGGTCTGCATATGCATTGAAGATGGAATTGAGCCAACTTGTGCACATTTCATATTTTGTGTTGTGTTCTTGAAGCTGACATGGTGCTGATTTAAATTAGTGATGTAGATATATGATAGGTTTATACGATCATTTTGGAGATTGATGGATGTGTGTGAAGTGTGTATGAGAAATTTTGTGTAGATTCTCAAGCAAATGATGAAGATCAAAGCTTTGGTATAATACAAATTATCAGAATAGAGAAGAGTTGTAGAGCAGTGTAAAAATATATGTTTTGTACTTAACTGGAACTATGCTGGGGAATTTGTTGATGCTATTTCATAGCTCAAAGTACATTGTAATCTGTTATAAACATTTTTTAAGGTAGTGAGCCTTCCGAGGTTGTAGCCCTTATTTGTAAATTGAGCAGTGAGCTCTAGGTAGTGTGGTTGAATGCATGTACATTCCCCTTATGTAATATTTTTATACTTTTAGCAAAGTATATTAATATTGTGGCTTTCAATCCCACCATGGTTTTTCCCTTAATTGGGTTTCCATGTAAAAATCTTGGTTTTATGGTGTTGTTGATCTTTGCTTTGTGTTTATGCACTTTACTTCTTTTCATATGCATTAAGTGGTTTAAAAATCAGAAATTGCAGAACACTGATTCACGCCCTCTCAATGTTCATTGATTCCAACAATTGGTATTAGAGCCTAGTTCCTCAAAAGAAGCCTAACAAATTGAGGTTGATCTCAGAAAGTGAAGCTATTGTTATGAAATTGATAGAGGAGATTGAAGAAAGGAAGAAAAAAGAAGAAAATCTTGCTTAGTCCCTGAAAAACAAATCTAAAGAATGTTGCAGACTTGAAGATGAAATTGGACAGTTGAAGAATGATCTACAAGATACTAGAGAACATGAGGAAGATCTTGGTAAGAAGGTTCTACTTCTCAAATTTGATCTTGATGCTGCAAATGAATATAAGGAGAAGTTTCAAATTACTTCAGCAAGACTGGATGAAATGCTTGCAAGTTAGAAGATTACAAATGACACACAAGGTCTTGGTTTTGAGAAAGGTGAAAGCCACAAATCAGCTCAACAAAAGAACATTTCAAGGCCTCTGGTAAGGCAACATAATGCTCACAATTCAATGCTAACTACTTTGTTTGCAATAAATTTGGTCATATGGCTAGTCAATGCAAAAATAAGATGATCAATAATAGTCCATCTTTTACCAATCAATGTTTCAAGTGCAATAAATTTGGTCATAAGTCAAATGTATGCAGAACTATGATGAATAACTTTCAGAACAAGAGAAATGTCAGATGTTATGCATGTGGAATGTTTGGACATGTTTCTAGCCAATGCAAAATGAGAAGAAATCATATGAAATTTAGACCTATGTAAGGAAACATTGTTTGCTATGCATGCAATTAATATGGTCACATTGCTAAGTATTGTAAAAGTAGAAACATGAATAGGAGACGTCTGAAAGATATGAACAAGAATGTGAAGCCAAATGAGAAGGGTAAAGAAAAAGTTGAAGAGATCAGAGATTAGATGAAGAAGACATGGGTTAAGAAGACTAATTCAAAAACAAGAAGTGGGTCTGCAACTGATTCTAGTGCTGGAACTACATCTAGTAACTAAACCTAGGCAATTGGCCTTGGGGGAGTAACAATGTAAATCTTTTAAACCCTCTATTTAAGATGTGTTCCTTTTTCAAGTAGGTTGCAGAAGTACATGTGATGGTTCTGATGAATCTCTAAAATATTTGAGCTGATTTGAAGATCCAAAGAAGAATTTCTATCTATTAGAGAATATCCAGAAGAGTTAGGGAAAAGAACATTTATTATAGTGGAAAGTTAGTTTTGCAAAAAATAAAACGTAACTTTTTCACTTCATTTCTCAATTTGTGAATTGAAGAGAAGAATTTTAGAGAGTCTTGCAAAGAAGGTGATCAAGCAAAACCTAGTGCTATCGATTTCTAAAGAGATTTAGCGAGTAAGCCTAATCCAACATCAAAGGTATTTATCAGTAAAAAACTCTTTTTCAGTTGAAAATTAGAATTTAAATCAGAAAATGGCTGCATCTGGTAGTGCAACCCCTCTGGTTGTCAATATCACTGAGTGTGCTCATCCCAACTTCAAAGATTGCCCATTCATTTCGCTGGAGGATGATCTAAAGAGTTTTTTTTCATTTTTACTCCATAGAGTGTTACACAATGAAGAAATAAGGATCTACACTCATTGCTCAATTGAAGAACTGGGAAGCTCCCAAATGCTGAATCTTTACAATAACTGGTTATCTGATCAAATCTCCATGTTGAAACCTAAATTCAAGGATCTTGAAAGCGAGGGTTTTTCTCAATTTGTGAAATTATCAATGGCACATGAGAAACAATGGATCTGAAACATCCTAAGCCATGTTCATGATGAATTCATATGGTTGAAAAAGGCATATGAGATCACTAAGGGTGTGATTTAGGCTGTCATAGGTTTACGTGCATCTGGTGAGCTATCATCTCTAAAAATTGCTAGGAATGACCTTGTAAGAGATGCAAGTGAGTCAAAATTTGATAGGAGAGCGATGACTATTGATGACATCTTGGAGGATGACATTTGGTTTTCTTCTATGGTGAAATGTTATAAAATTTACTATTCCAGTAGAATCAACTCTATCTTCGGTACTGCTATTTATGCTGCATATGAGATGCTGAGAAAAGACAAAAGGTATGATCTGTGTGAATTGTTCTAGAGTAAGCTCATTAAGAAATTGAAGAAGATCAAAGAAAACAAGAAGAATTCCTTCAAGTATGGGTCCCTACACTTATGCATTTTCTTTTATTTCAAGAATGAGATTCCAGGAGTTGGTTCGATACAATGGGCATTTGATAGGCCAATTGGAGTACAGATCTACGAATATCTTTATAGCTCAGGTGATTCCAAAGCCTGTAATATAAACCCATGGGGCTATTTCTATAATTTTTAGAAGGAGGTGCATAATAGAGAAATAATTCCTAAAGCTATTATTGAGAAATATGCAAACACAATCTATTTCATGGTTGACATTGACCAATGTTTAATGGAAGTAGTAGAACCACAAACTTCATGGATTCTATCGATGGTTTATGAGGCTGATGGGAAGGTTTTGGAAACATATGCTCAATGTTTGCTAAGTCAATCAGTGGATTGTAGTGAAGAAAGGTTCGGAACCTATAAGGATAAGAGCCTTGCATTACATTAGTAGTTTAAGAGACTGATCATTCAGAAGAAGGTCTGGAAAGAAGTTGAAGCTCTCACTAAGGGAATGGGGATATCAAAAGAGGTTATTCAGAGATCTAGAGAGAATAAAATTACCTCTCAAGGCCAATCAATAAGAGTTAAGAAGGAACCAGCACCAGTCCCTAAGCCTAAAGCCAAAACCAGAAGTATTAATTTCATTTCTCAACCTCCCAAGCCTGAATCATCAGCTAAGCCATCCAATTATGTGAAGAAGAAATCAGTCCAATTTGTAGTTGTTGGTGATGGAGAGACTGAATCGGATGAGGCAGTAAGAGAATTAAAGGCAAAAGCTTCTAAGGCCAGCATGGTCTCTAAGGAGAAACCATCCGACAAAATAAGGCCTAGAAAAAAGCTCAAATTTGAGCTCGATCAGGCATTGAAGTTAGGAAAACTACAAGGTAATTACACTATTGTGCCTCCTATTACATTAGAGTAGACTGTTAATTTAGTTGTACACGATGGAAATTTGAAAGCACTGTCTGAATGGTATGGAAATTTTGATGAAAATGGGAAGAGATCATTAGAAGAAGTTGTAGCTTAATATATGAATGTATACAATAAAGCCTTGACAGAGTTATCATCTGTAATTCTAAAGAGTTTGTATGCAACTTTGGATGCTAGAAGACATATAACAAATAAAGAAGATGAAAGACTAAAGGAGTGTGTGTTAGTTAATTTGTTCCAAAATTTCTAAAGAAAAGATAAGCAGTATACTCAAGCCAGCAAAGAATAAATTTAGAAGCAAGCATAGAATTAATAAGATCGTGTTTGGGAAAGTTGATGAGGTAGTAAAGGAAATTGAGACAATTTTGAAGAAAATTTTGATAGAAAATCAATATGAAGTGAATACAGAAAAGGCACAAGATAACTCCAATCTGGAAGTGCAAGCACAAGATGATACTTCTATTCTGAAAGTACAAGATGTGGAGTCAATTTTTTGCATTGTGTTGTCATTGATGTCAATCGATATAGGATGGCTACTAGTATAAGAGATGTATGTACAACAATGTCATTGATGCATACCGGATGTGATGTCTTTGATGTCACCTATCTTAGTAGGTCACCGGTAAGGGAGAGAATATTATTCAGCACGATGCCCATTGGAGTCATCGGTACACAAGTTAGTGTTTGACTTGTGTTGAAGATATGGATAGGAGCCTGATATGATATAACAACCAATAAATGATAACATATGTAAGAGAGAAAGATGTTGGTCGATTGATTGTGATGAAGAGGGGGAATGTTATCTAAATCACATCAACACCAAAGGTAAAGTATGTGTAGGCCACTGGTATGCTGTGTAGATGTCAAACAACATGACTCCCACCGGATAAAGATGCAGTCACCATTTGAAGAGATGAATGACAGTGAATGTGCCCCAACCGGATCACATGTGCCTATTTGAAGATATGTTTCTGAACCAGGGAAGCCACATTGGTGCATTACAGAATGTAGATGACAAGGATCCACTCCCACTAGTAAGTGGAGCTTATCTCCTATTATGCATGAAATTTATCATAGTCCATTGCAATAAGAGAGAAGAGTAGAAGGCAAATTATTGAAGGCTCACACCAGATGAACAGGTGAAACACTAAGTTGCCTTAGGTGCATGAGATTAGGGATGTGCACCGGTTCAACATGTGATGACATGATGTGCTATCAAGACAGAGAAGGAATAGTAAAGAAGTGATGGGTTTGTCACTTTGACAAACCGGTTGAGATATGGTTCGAGCTGATGATGAAGAAGGAAAGGTTGAGCAATTGCAGATAGAGAGTGCAACTGGTATGCAGATGCCCCAGATGGAGTCGGTTGAAGGTTGATGAAATGGTGTCATCAAGGGTTCCTACCGGTAAGTATGAGAACCGGTAAAAGAGAAAAGAGGCTAAGTGATGTGCTCCTTCCTGATGAAGATGAGCATATGGTGGATTGATATGTTTGGTAACTGGCAAAGGTGCCCCACCAGAAGAGATGCCAAGTGCAAGGTGATGGCAGAACAATTAGAGTATAACCGATAGGGTTAGTAAGTTAGTAGATGAATTCGATAATGGTTTTGGTTGGTGATCCTACCCAAACCGAAATAAATGACCTAGCAAAGATGGATGCTGATAAAGTTGTCACGTAGAGTTGATGTGGCAAGCATGCATGTACAAGTCAACATGTTGAGTTGGTAAAGTATTAGGCGGCGAAGTAGATGGTGATAGGTCAACATTTATGTCAACTACATGATTCATGTGATGTGTACTAGAGGTTTGCGTCTCAAGGTCAAATGGACAATAGATATCCAAGATAACCTATTTGACCAGATCAAAGTAAGTGAAGGATAATACAAAACCATTCTTGGTGACTGACCAAGACATCAGCCAACAGGTTAAAAGAAGGTTGCTAAATGAGGAAGGCATGTTTTGGAGGGCACGACAATGGCGGGATTGATTGATGTGTTGCAGTTCATCAATCAAGGATATCAGATCTGATGAGATCTGATTGGATTTGGTTTACCTCGAGGTCAATGAAGAAATCCTAACCATTCGAAGTTTGAATTGGCTTTTGGAGGGAAAATTAGTTTATAAATATGCAAGCCAAAATTGATGTAGGATGTCATTGAATGAGAAGGTGTTGCTATTGAAGAAGTGAATTCAGTCAAGTGTTCAAGAAGAAGAAGAAGAAGAGATTGAGTGTGAGAAATAATAGGGTTGAAGAGTTCAACTGGCAACAGTGAGGCAACCAACAGTTAACCATTGAGTCTGACAGGGAAGTAAACCAGTAGTGACCAAACCAATAGAGAAGGCAAGCTGAGAACTGACAAGGATCATATGATAGACATCTAACTAAGTTATCAAGACTAATAGTGAACAACAGTAGTGTGACAGAGAGAAGACAAAACTAGCAGAGAGATGAACTGACAAAGAAGAAGAAGAGATTGAACTGGTGAAGGTGCAAAAGAGATTAAGTTGCACCAGGAGATAGGGTTGTAGCTGAAAGGTAAGCAGAGAACCAACAAAGGATTGGGGAGAGTAGAGCTAGTAGAAATATTTGCAGAAGAGTTACAAAATTTATTTGTAACAAGACTATTACTTTTGTAATTGATTATGTTCGTTAAAGATCACTGAGTTGGAGTTCGATGCAGGGGTTGGTGCTCCTTGGGTCGGTGCCCTAAACATTGTAATCAAATTTCCATTGTGAGGATAGATTGGAGCAGTAGACTTTGGTAACTTTTCTCATCAAGGGTTTTCCCATCTTGGGATTTCCTCGTACATCTAGTGTTATGTGATGTCCCTTTTATGTGTGATTGAATTTGTGTTAATCTCCTATATAATTGGTAAGTCTATTTTCTGTTAGATTTGTTAACTAGTATACACACATAGGATAGAAAAGGGAAAAGTTTGTAAGTCACTAATTCACCCCCACTCTTAGTGGCTCATTGTGTCTAACAATTGGTATCAGAGCATAGGTTCTCGGTTGATAATCTTTCTCTAGCTTAAGGACACAATGATCTTTTTAGTATCAATCCCAGCTCTGGTATTTGATGGTTCAAATTATTTAATTTGGAGTTGTGGAATGTAAGTCTACTTATCTTCTTTAGGGTATGTTGTATGGATGTCTGTTGTAAATGGTTGTTCTAATAAAGTCAATCCTCCCACTAATTCAGATGCAAAAAAAAGAAACCAGTGTAATGATGCAGCAATGAAGGCTATACTTTATGGGTTATCATATGATGTCTCCTCATAGGTGGATAGATGTAGGTCAAAAAAAAGCTTATGGGAAAGATTGAAGAAGCTCTATGGAAATGAGCCTACCACTGCAAAACCGGATTATGAAGAAAATATGATAAATTCAACTCATGCATCTGCAGATGATGAAGGCAAATTTGTTAGCAGCCACATTAATGATGAAGAAGGAACTCGCCTTTTCATGGCTCAAGAATCAGAAGATGAGAAACACACCTCTGAGAATGATCATGTAGATCATTCCCACTAGCAAGATATGTTTCATAGTGATAGTGAAGGTGAAGAAGAAGAACCAGAAGTTGATCTTGAAGGAGAACTTGTAAGTGCACTCGAAGAAGTTAGTAGATTGAGGAATGAGCACAAGTTATTAAATAATGTTGCAATTATGGAGCAGAACCGGTTGATCAAATGCCTTGAAGAATATGAGAAATGTGTCTCAGAATTAAAGACTCAACAAGATGACACCAAGGTGTGTCAGTGTAATGATCTGGCATCGGAGCTAGAAGTCAAGGATAAAGAATATTAGTAGCTAGTAGGAGAAATGGATATTCTCTGAAATAATCTTGAGAAATGTCAGGATGAGCTCAAGGTAAGAATCCGGTTTGATGATAGCAATGATGCCTTGAACAAAATATTGAAAAAGAAAAAGCATGCCAAGAAAACCAGTGGATTAGGAAATAGTGTCGGTGAATGCTCCACCAGTAAGAATGTCCCCCAAAATGACATTATGTTTGTCTTCTCAAATGGAGATAACAAGGGACAAATATTCACTATTAGAGATTCTCCCTGGAAGAAAGAGTATCTAACCACAACCAATGAATACATGCAAACAAGGATGAAGACCTGTGCTACAAGGAGGAACAATATATATCCCAAAGGGAAAGGGAAGATGGGAGAAGGCAGCTTCACCAGAAGAAAGAAGATGAGAAGACAACAAAAAATACCTCCTAGTGGTAGAAGACAAGGAAATGATACTGCCCACAAGACAAAGTAAGTGTGGGAAAGGAAGGAATCAAATGGAGGAACTGTAGAAAGTGAACATCCCAAGGTCCATCCACGGAGAAGAAGACATGGAGTTACCAAACCGGTAAGATCTCCACATGCATGGCAGAAAAAATTTATAAGTCATATGCCATTATTTACCAGTTACTACTTCTCTTGCAAAGATTATGGTCATAGGGCAGATGAATGCATAAAAAGGTTTAGAAATAAGAATGTTATCTATCTAAAAAGTAATACATATGGCCATAATATGTCAAGATGTAGAAACATGCCTAGATCTACTCCTATGCATAATAAGATGAGTCCATTTGTTGCCGCAAGAAATATAAACTATGTTTGTTATAACTATAATGGTTTTGGCCGTAGAGAGTTTGAATGCAGGAAGAAGAACTTGCAGTCATATGAAAGCCGGTATAGCAACTACGCTCAACATAGAAATGGATATAGAGCATGTGGAGGTCAAAGACCTACATGGAACCAAAAGAGAAATGTGCTTGCATGATCAAGAGGTCCACCGGTTCTGGTTGCCAGTCACAACGACATGATCAAAAGAAGATGGTCTGACAAGTATGTTAAAAGGTTCCCCAATCATGGGAATGGCATGGATGTTGTGTGCTACTATAGCACTACTTTCAATCATGATAAAAAATCCATAAATGTAAGAACCAGTCAGCAAAAGAAGGTAAGACTTGCTCCCTGTAGGTCCCGGGGACAACTGAGAGGGGGGGGGTGAATCAGTTGTCTAATAAATTCAAACCAAAATCTTATTAACCAACTTAATGCTTAATACCAGTAAGACAGTTAATTGTGTCGGTAAACAGTGTTAATAGGAAATGTTGTACCGGTAAGAATTAATGCATGAAACATAAGCACAAAGTCAACCACAACACATGACACAAATATTTGTATGTGGAAACCCTGTAAGGGGAAAAACCACAGTGGGAAACCTTACCCACAATCAGATGATACTACTATAGATAGTAAGTGTACAAAGAGGGGTCTGCACATGCAGAAAGGCCAACAGCCTAGAGCTCACTGCTCAAACACAAATGGGAGTCACACTGACTATAGTTGGATGGTTAAATCCAATGAGAATGTACTGCACAAAATAGCATCTTCATATGCTGGATTCAGTACCGGTGTAATGCTGATATGCTTCTACAAAAACCTAACTTCACCTTCAAATGATGTCTTCATGTATATCTCTGATTGATCTCACATATATCCTTCCTTAAATCTTTTTCACAATCCACATTTGATCTTACAAATAAGATCTTACATTTATACCATACCCTAAGACCAATTTTAGTAGGTCGGCTCTACAAGATATTACAATAATGCATTTTACAAATAATACAATATCCAATGCAATAACCGATTGAACATGTCGGCTTAATGTTTTTATAACAATAATAAATCATCTCCATAGCGTGCCATGCTGATCTGGAAAAGATAAACCTGCCGGTGTAACCCTAGATAACCTGGACCTATTTGCTGGTAAAAGCAAATATGCAAATAAGAATATACCAATGATATTACTTCAAGGAAAAGTGTCCACATGATGTCTTCGACATTACCAAGTGTCTTCCATGTCATTGCAAGTATCGGTGAACATTATATCCTGCCGGTTAACCGTATACTGGTGATTGTTTGAACAGTTTACTGATTGCCAGTGAATGTTGTTGGATCTCCAAAGTAGGTGTATTTAGCAGGTGTTGACATCAATGACAAAACCATACCAAAATACCAACAATCTCCCCCTTTGGCATTGATGGCAACACAAGATGGAAAAACCATCAAAGTGCCAAAATAGAAATGCCAAGTACAAAAACCAATTCTCCCCCTGGGAGTAATATGTGTTTATACAAAGATTTATTTACAATACCAATTTCTCCTCAAAAAGATAATGCATTTTTCCATATATTTTTCCTTAATGTTTTTCCATATATCTCTCCCCCTTTGACATCAACTGCCAAAGTCACAAAAAGGTCAAGTTCATACAAAATACCAACCAATTCAATATACCAACTACTCCCCCTGAGAAGTAGCTTCCTCATCAAATACCGGAATAAAATATTTGTCCATTTAATTCTGTCGGTTGATGACAATCATCAACTGTCTAAGTCTCTACTGGTGGAGGTAAGACTCTGAGCTGATCTCTGAGATACTCAAAAGTTTCCTTAGGGAAAGGTTTTGTAAAAATATCTGCAAGCTGTTCTTTAGTATTCACATAAACCAGTTTTATTTCCTTTTCTTCAACTTTTTCCCTTAGAAAATTCAGTTTGATAGAAACATGTTTTGTTTTAGAATGTAATACTGGACTCTTAGATATATCAATTGTTGCAGTGTTATCACAATATATAGTAATAGGTTCCTTGCATTTTACCTTGATGTCTTTCAACATTTGCTTAAGCCAAAGTACCTGTGTACAGTTTGTTGCTACTGCAACATATTCTGATTCTGTTGTTGATAAAGATGTACAACTCTATTTCTTACTTAACCAAGAAACTAATCTCTTTCCAAGAAAGAATGTTCCTCCAGTGGTGCTCTTTCTATCATCCACATCTCCTACCCAATTTGCATTTGTGTATGCATATAGATCAAAATTTTCATCTTTAGGATACCATAATCCAAGATTTGCTATGCCTTGTAAGTACCAGAAAATCCTTTTTACTGTTGATTCATGATTTTCCTTGGGATTACTCTAAAATCTAGAAACTATACATACTGCATTCATAATATCAGGTCTGGTTTGTGTCAAATACAGTAAACCTCCTATCATAGATTTGTATCTAGTTGGATTAACAGGTGTAGATTCATCCCTTTGAGATAATTTGTCATTTGTAGTCATAGGTGTGCTTACCGGTTTAGAGTTCTCCATCCCAAATTTCTTGAGTAGTTCTTTCAAGTACTTAGATTGACTAAAAAATATGCCTTTATCAGTCTGTAAAATCTGCAATCCCAAAAAGAATTTTATTTTTCCAATCATAGACATTTCAAATTCATGCTGCATTTTAAGAGAAAATTCTTTGCATAATCCATCTTGTCCTCCAAAGATTATATCATCAACAAATACTTCCATAATCAAAATGCCATCATTAGTTACTTTGTAATATAAATTGCTATCTGCATTTCCTTTAGTAAAACCAATTTTTAAAAAATACTTATCCAATCTTGCATACCAGGCTCTTGGAGCTTGTTTTAGTCCATACAGAGCTTTTCTTAATCTGCAAACCATATCATTGTTATCTATCAAAGAAAATCCATTAGGTTGTTCAATATAGACTTCCTCGTCAAGATCACCATTCAAAAATGCACATTTAATATCCATTTGATAAACTTTGTAATCCTCGTGAGCTGCAAAGGCCAAGAATAATCTAACTGCCTCAATTCTGGCTACCGGTGCAAAGGTTTCATTGTAATCAACTCCTTCTTTCTGAGAATATCCCTTACACACTAGTCTTGCTTTATTCCTGACAACCTTACCATCTTCATTGAGTTTGTTTCTAAATACCCATTTGGTTCCAATTACATTTTTATTTTCAGGCCGGGGAACTAATGTCCAAGTATTATTTTTCTCAATTTGTCCTAATTCTTCTTCCATACCTTTAATCCAAAATTTATCTTCACATGCCTCATTGATAGATAATGGCTAAATTTGAGAAATAAGACATACTTCTTCATTTGCCAATCTTCCTCTTGTCATGACTCCTTTAAATTTGCTTCCAATTATCTGATCTTCAGAATGATTCAGTCTTACATACTAGGGTGTCTTAGTCTATTGTTGTTCTTCAATTACTATGGTATCCTCTGATGATACCGGAGTAACTGGATCATCATTTTGTACCGGTGGATTTATTGTTGGTTCATTTGTCATAATTTTTGTTACCGGTTCAGAGTCTATATACCTTGAAGTTCCTCTGAATTGTTCATCAATCTTTACATTTGTACTCTCAACAATTCTCTGTAATCTTTTATTAAAGCATCTATAAGCTTTACTCTTAGATGAATAACCAAGAAATATTCCTTCATCACTTCTAGGATCAAACTTGCCAATATACTCATCTCTTCTAATATAACATTTACTTCCAAAAATTTTGAAATACTTAAGAGTAGGAGTATTACCAAACCATAGTTCATGAGGGGTTTTACTGGTTTCACCTTTGATGTGAACTTTGTTGAATGTATAGACAACAGTGCTTACTGCCTCTCTCTAGTACACATGTGGTAGATTTGCTTCTGATAACATACTTCTTGCTGCATCCAAAATAGTTCTATTTTTCCTTTCAACAACTCCATTCTGTTGTGGTGTCCAAGGTGCTGATAACTGTCTTTTGATTCCATTTACTTCACAAAATGTATTAAAATCTCTAGATGTGAATTCTCCTCCTTGATCTGATCTTAAACATTTAATTTTCTTACCAGTTTCATTTTCAACCATTGCTTTGAATAGTTTGAACTTCCCAAGTGCTTCTAATTTTTCCCTGAGAAAAGTAACCCAACACATTCTAGAATAATCATCAATAATTAGCATGAAATATCTATCACCTTGTAAGCTTTTAGTTCTAGCCGGACCACATAAATCAGTGTGAATTAAATCAAGAGCATTATTGGATTTTTCTGGAATACTTTTGAAACTAGTTCTAACTTGTTTTCCAAATTGACATTCCTTGCAAATTGTATTCTGAGGTTTCATAATTTTAGGTAGATCTCTAACTGCCTTAGAAGTACTGATTTTTACCATGCAATCAAAATTTACATGACATAGTCTTTTATTCCATAGCCAACTTTCATCTATATGTGCAATTAAGCATGCCTTTTCATTGTTATTCAAATGAAATATATTACCTCTAGTCTGATTACCGGTTGCAATTTCCAAACTAGTTCTATTCATGATTTTGCATTTTCCGTTTTTAAATTGTAACTGAAAACCTTTCTCAACTAATTGACCAACACTTAAAAGATTATGTTTTAATCCTTCAACATAGTAAACATTGTCAGTGTTATGTTTACCATCAAGAGATATTGAACCCTTACCTTTTATTGAAAAGGCTTTGTCATCTCCGAATCTTACTAAACCTCCATTGTATTCTTGAAAGTTCAAGAATTTGCCTTTGTCTCCAGTCATGTGATGTGAGCATCCTGATTCAATAATCCATTCATCCTTTGATTCAACTTTAGCTGCTAGGGCTTGTTCTACCAGTTGAGCAATAGGTACTGGTTGATCTTCTGTTATAGCAACAAAGACCCATCCATTGTCTGCTGGATCCTCATCAGAATCATCAGTCACACCTTCATCAACAATGTAACAAGATTTATCTTTGTTTTTCTTAAATCTATATCTTTGATATTCAGGATTAGGTTTGTATGTCCTTCTAGCTTCTTCTCTTAGTCTAGCATGTCTATCAGGGCATCTTGAAGCCATATGACCAATCTTATTGTAGTTGAAACATTTAAAGGGTGCTTTACCTTCATACTTACTTCCAATTGGACCTTTTGGCATTTTTCTTGCAAATAGTGCTTCAAGTTCTTCAAGCTCTTCATTCTCCTTCCTAGTTTCTTCAAGTTCTCTTGCATAAAAGGCTCTCTAGTCCGATTTGTCAAAAGATGGAGCAGATGGTGTTGATGCTTTGAAGGCCAAATCAGTTTTTATAGTAGCAACAGGACCAAATTCCTCAATTTCAAAAGCTGAAAGTGTTCCAATCAATGTATCCCTAGTTACTGATGTATTAGGCATTGTTCTCAACTCATTAATAGCAGTAACCTTCATTTTATATGCCAGTGGCAAACCTCTTAAGATTATTGAAACAATCTCATCTTCACTCAAGGTTCCTCCACAACATTGGATACCTAAAATAATTTCATTTACTCTTTCCATAAAAGCAAAAATTCTTTCATCTTCTTCCATTTTCAGATGTTCATACCTGACTCGGAAGCTTTCAAGTTTTGCAATTTTGACTATGGAATCCCCTTCATTCAGTGTTTCCAAATGATCCCAAATAGCTTTTGTAGTAGATCTATCTAATAATCCCATGATTTGTTGATTTGATAATGCACTCAAAAGTGCTTCTCTTGCTTTGCAATTATTTTCTTCATCTTTAGCTAAAGTAATAGGAGCAGGTTGACCAGCTATAGTAGTAGTATACCCATTCTTAGTAACTTCCCAGATGTCTTTACCAATGCAATTCAGATGTGTCTCCATTTTGATTTTCCATATTCCATAGTTGGTTCCATCAAGTTTAGGACTATCCTTTCTGAAATAATTAGTAGACATTGGATCTCCTCAAGTTGCTAAACTTCTGCAAAAAAAAGAGGACTAGGCTCTAATACCAATTGTAAGTCTCAGGGACAACTGAGAGGGGGGGGGGGTGAATCAGTTGTCTAATAAATTCAAACCAACATCTTATTAACCAACTTAATGCTTAATATCGATAAGACAGTTAATTGTGCCGGTAAATAGTGTTAACAGGAAATGTTGTACCGGTAAGAATTAATGCATGAAACATAAGCACAAAGTCAACCACAACACATGACACAAATATTTGTACGTGGAAACCCTGTAAGGGAAAAAACCATGGTGGGAAACCTTACCCACAATCAGATGATACTACTGTAGATAGTAAGTGTACAAAGAGGGGTCTGCACATGCAGAAAGGCCAACAGCCTAGAGCTCACTGCTCAAACACAAATGGGAGTCACACTGACTACAGTTGGATGGTTAAATCCAATGAGAATTTACTGCACAAAATAGCATCTTCATATGTTGGATTCAGTACCGGTGTAATGCTGATATACTTCTACAAAAACCTAACTTCACCTTCAAATGATGTCTTCGTGTATATCTCTGCTTGATCTCACATATATCATTCCTTAAATCTTTTTCGCATTCCACATTTGATCTTACAAATAAGATCTTACATTTATACCATACCCTAAGACCAATTTTAGTAGGTCAGCTCTACAAGATATTACAATAAAACATTTTACAAATAATACAATATCCGATGCAATAACCGATTGAACATGTCGGCTTAATGCTTTTATAACAATAATAAATCATCTCCATAGCGTGCCATGCTAATCTAGAAAAGATAAACCTGTCGGTGGAACCCTAGATAACCTGGACCTATTTGCTGGTAAAAGCAAATATGCAAATAAGAATATACTGATGATATTACTTCAAGGAAAAGTGTCAACATGATGTCTTCAACATTACCAAGTGTCTTCCATGTCATTGCAGGTACCGATGAACATTATATCCTGTCGGTTAACCATATATCGGTGATTGTTTGAATAGTTTACTGATTCCAGTGAATGTTGTTGGATCTCCAAAGTAGGTGTATTTAGCAGGTGTTGACATCAATGAAAAAACCATACCAAAATACCAACACTCCCAAGACTAAATTTGGGAAGAAAAGTTAAGTCTTGCAGGTATGGAGGAAGAAAGAAGAGAGTAGGACCCTAGACCGGCACTATGCATTCAATGCACATGTGATATCTCCTAAGGATTAAAGGAGATGCAGTACCTTAGCAGGAGTAGTACACTGACCATATCATTCACCCCCTCAGTGAAAGAAGACACGTGGAAGAACAAGTTGCTGCCAGTATAAAGGAAGAAAATGAGATGGCAAGTGTGTGTAGTGGTTGCCTTGGCTACACACCTACAGATGAAAGATGGATCACTACTATATGTGTCAATATATTGCAAATTTGCAATTGGGATCAGATGCAAATTGAAACAAGTCATGAGTTGGAGGAAGATTCTCATATAGTGATGATGGACCGGTACAAGGAACTAGTATGTGCAGGATGTTACTAGTATGAATGCTAAACAAGTACTTGCAAGTTATGTAAAACAATGAGGTTCGAGATCATTGCATTAGCCCCAATAGCATGGAGTGAGGAGGTTATGTCTCAAGTGGTATTGGAAAAGACTTGAATGACATATGATTCCCAGGTTGTTAATTATGTATGCATGCATCCTTTGAGGACTAACTGGTTTGATTCATGACATGATGATGACATTGTATGGCATTGTGTACATCGAGGATCATATCATAGGCCATGGTGGATATAATGGAGTTGAAAGATAATCAAATGATCACATTTGCATAGCTCAACTAGTATATGGTAGAGACTGGAGCTTTGGTTTTGTACCTGACAAGCAATGAGGACCTGAGATGTATGACTCAGAGGGAGTTCAAGTGCTTATGATGCAAAACCGACATGCTTGAACTTATGGGTGTACTAGCTTCATCAACTGCAGAAGATGGAAATTGTTGTAGGAATACCCAAGAGAATTTTATGAGTAAGGGTATCTACTTTCCCAATTGGTAGCATTCATAGTACAAACACATTTGATTCTTAAGATCAATTGGTACCAAATGGGAGATGATGTAGTCTGACTGGCAGGTATGATGTATTCACTGACAAATGGGACTTCAATTAGTTTAAGTATTGCATATGCATTAGGATTCTGGTTTGCATATACACTTGTGTGTTGAGCAATTGGTGTCAGTTGGTGGTTGATCCCTCCATCTCAAGTGTTATGATTTGAGAGGATGAAGTGTATTATGGTCAAAGGAGGAGAAGCACCTGGTAGAGAAAAAGGGGAGACAAATCCTTGTCAGTGCCTGATAGACACAAGGAAGAGAGAAACCCTAATAGTGCCCTTTGCCATTGTTGTCAAATGGGGAGAGAGATTTTGTAGTATGTCGCATACTACATGTGTGAGAATCCATGGATCACAAAAAGAGGGAGAGAGATTATATAGTATGTTGGATACTACATGTGTTGACATCAATGCCAAAGGGGAGATTGTTGGCATTGTGTTGTCATTGATGTCAACTAGTATAGGATGTGTTGTCTTCAAAATCTGATTCACTTCAACATCCTTATAATAAAATGATTAAACTCTGTGCAGGAGAGATGTCAAAGGGAAGGAAACTCTTTGGACAACATATGACAAGGTTTGATTTAACCTTCTACACTTTGGACCTACTCAGAGTCCAAGCAGGTATACCTTTGTGAACTAAATTCACACTTTCAAAAGATAAATCCACAGCAAACTAGTCCAGAAAACTAGTGGATCTAATCACCTTGAAACTAACTGAAACAAAGGAATGAAAATTATACTCATATTCAGTATTTTGACCTACAAAACATGTAATAGACAACTTCGATTTATACCAGTGCCTTATCTAAGGTCACAGTCATCAAAATTCAAACAATACTCTCCAAACAAAATATCTCTACACATCCCATCCGCTCGACTTCTGTTAATCCTTATATATGCCTGACAAACAAGAGAATTTATACATACCAAATCAAACTATGCTCATCAAGATTCAAAGTATCCTACAGAGAATTTACTGGTAGAAGTGATCCCCGCATATTTAATTTCCCTCCTAAAGAGAAAAGCTAGCAAACACATCTACTGAAAGTTGTCTTACAACCCTATTCAAACAAAATAACCCTGGATTATTCAGAATAAAACAATAAACAATTGCAAGCACAATTGAAGATGACACAAAGTTTTACTCAAAACTGATGGTCTATATATTGATATATTCTTCAAGAAAGTATTACAAGAACTTTTGAATATTCTCCATTAAACCTAGAAAAGCTCAAATATAAATTTCTGCAGCGTTTTCTTACAATTCTTTTGTGATCATTCTACTCTTAGTCCTGGTATCCATTTATAACAATATGGATGCACATAGCTTCGGACTTTCCTAGGAGAATTTGTTACAATCATTTCTTTTCCAAAAGAAGTTACAAAGCCTTTTACAAATATAGTTACAAGTCCTTTTTGACCTCTACAGCTTCTTCAACTTGTTGTTCGGTTGCAACCTCTTCTAACTGTTCAGGAGTGCCCTCTAACTGCTCTACATCCTGGATGTCATATTTTCTTGTCCATTCATTGTACACATCATCAGTTGGCCATGTGAAATTAATCACTTTTGTCTTAGCTTTGGTCAACCTTTTCCAGGAATTTCTCATCTTGTTGACTTCCGGATTGAGAAAACCATAATGAGATTTGATTTTCTCTATCTCCTGAATTGTCACAACAAAGAAGGAAGCATCATCTAAATCAACAATTCCTTTAATTCTAGCTAACAGTTTGGCCTCTAATTCCTTGAGCCACACTTGTTTGTCCTTCAGTTGATTTGGGCTAGCAAAAACTCCTGGGAGCAACTCAAAAACCTCATCAGCATACTCCTTTTTATACAAGTTAATTTTTCTATCAGCATTATCCACCGCTTTTGCTAATTTTACTAGGTCTTTGGTGGTGTCACAAGTGGATTTGATGATAGGGTTGGCCCCTGCTTCATCATAACATGCACAAATAAGCTCCAAGTCCTGCTCTCTAGGCTTCCATCTGTCAAAAATAGGTGTCAAAATGGCCTTATCTCCATTGAGCTCATTCCACATATCCAAAATCTTGCTTATATTGTTATATAGCAACGAGGCATTCATTGTATCTGCAAAACCTAAAACAGTAGCCCTTACACTTTCCTCATATTTCTTGGAATACAAGGCCTGAGCCTATTTTAGATTCTCTAATTCTTGAGGAGTAATCTCAATCATTTGGGAGCTAGAAGGTGCTGGAGATGGAGGGAACTCAATGATGGGGCTGCTAGGTGGAGGTCTTGTAGGAGAGGAGGAGATCATCAGTGTTGAAGACTCACCTTGATGGTATTGTCCTGTCAACTGGCTCTGCAACTTAGCAATGATGATATCCTTACCTCTTACCTCCTCCTTAGCACTATTATAAGCCTTCAAAATTGTCTCCAACTTGACTTGGAGGTCTACTTTTTCCTTGGCCTCCTTTTCGGCTACTGCAACACTAAATTTTTGCAATTTCTAGCATAATGCTAGCAACTTCTACCACCCTTGTGTTCTGCACGCTCTTCACTATCATTCCACCAAGGTAGCTTGACCCTGGGGTATCTTTGCTTCTCTTATTTTCATCTCTCTTGAGAGACCACATGACAAGTGCAACATTATCTTTGTTGAAAGTAATTCCCTCCATGGGCTTGGTTTCCTTCCTCATTGCCTCCAGTACCAGGGCATCTGCTATGTCCCACTTAGGGAGAATGAGCACTCCATCTTGTGCCACCATATCTCTTCCTTGCTCAGGAGTGATGGTCTTGAATTCTTCTATCATTTCTTGTTTTATTTCCTCCTCAACCAGAGCTAGATCTTTGTGAGACTGCTCACCTTTTCTCTTCTCACATCTTGCATTGTATTTGTCTATATTTTGTTTCCATATAGACTGCATAAATGCTCCTGTGGTAGCAAAATTGTTATCAGCCAAGAAGTCATCACTGGCCTCCTTGATCTCAGGATCCCACTCCTGGCCCTTAAGTTCATTGGTAGTGATGTTCATTTCAGTAGCAAAGGGTTCTTCTGGCATTCCTTCCTCTACTTCATCATATGTATAGGCAATTTCTCCTAGACTGCCTAACTGTATCAGTTGTTCAGCTACTACCTTTTCATCTCCTATGTGAATAGGGGATTGGGATGCAGAGTACAAGGGTGTATCAGATTGTACTTCTTTTCCTAATCTCTGCTTCTTTGGGCTCTCTTGGATGTCAATGACATCTTGTTTCTTCCTCTTTCCTTTGGAGGTCGAGGGCACCCCTGTTGTAGGCATCAACACACTATAACTAGATTTCTTGTGTAGTGTATAGTCACCAGGAGGGATTGCTTTGGTGGAAGACGACCTACTTAGAATCATTCTTTCCTTTTCAGGATTGCTTTTAATGACAACTTCCCTCTTTTCCTTTAGGGTTTTCATCACATCCTCAAAGAAAACAATAAAAAACATTATTTTCTCCTCAAAAGGGAAAAAGCTAGACAATGGGTCATAGCTGGCACCAAACTGATGTACAAAGTTGAAGGCTTTCTTATAAGCCACCCATTTTTCCTTCCTCGGCTCCTGCTTATCTAGATCAAACTCATTTCTAATGAGGTCTTCAGGAAACTAAAATTGATGGGGTCTACCTCTGCACACTGCTCTCTTCCTAAACATGCCATTGAAGAAGTCTTCTGGATCAACACACCTAGATACCATAGTTGACAAATGATAAGGTTTGAGAAAGTCTTCAAAACAATTCCAACCTCCCTTGGTTATTATAAATTGATGGGCTATGGTAACCATAGGGAAAATAGTCCCTTTAACCCTACTTGTCAGCTCTGCCTCTTGTACACTACCAATCTATCTGAGGACTTCTGCAATTCCCACTTTGAGAGGGACTTGATAGGGCAACAAGAATGGAGTGCCTTTGAAACCAAAAACTCTAAAAACTGGTTAGACTGGGTATAGGTAAATATCACCCCAATTATGAACAATCTTTATACTCTCTACAAATTCTTTTGGTCTAACAAATTCCAAAAGAACCTTGGGGATTCTTGGGTTTTCTGAGCAGAGGAGAGTCCTAATCTTTGATGCAAAATATTTATCAAATTTTAAGAAATTGGCATCCTCTCTGTCTCATGACAACACAGTACTCCATAGTTGCACTGGCATATTTTCTCCCTCTTTCTCTTTTATGAGGTCTAGTCCACTTGCAAAGTAATCACCACCTTTGAACAAAAATAGATGCATAAGGAGTGACTACTAGCTGAAAGGCCTATCCACCTTCCCATTCTTTATTCCTACTAACCCTCCATGGATAGCATTAGTAATGAAAGAAGTATAGTCAAATTTTACTGTAAGGGAAGGATTCAGAATCTGAGCAATCATTAGCAAGTAGTGATTGGGCATATTTGCCTCAGCATCTTCTCCCAAAATCTAGCAGAGTGACCAATACATTCCCTTAGCCCTAAGGGTGAATAGATTCAATAAGAAGTGCTCTTCTGTGTTGGGTCCTCCAACTTTCAACCCACCTATCTTCATAAAAAATTCCTTAAGAGGCCCACTCCTAAGGTGGTTTCTTTGTGCACCGTATACTTGAGCTAATAATTTGAAATTAATGAGTTCCAGAAAATTGGTAAACTCATTGAGCCCAAAAGCACTTCTGAACTCTTCATTATTAATTACAATAAGGGCTTTCCCATTTATGTCTCTAATGCTTCTTGTGACTGGATCATAATTATGTGCAATTTGAGTCAATAGATCCATGTCCATGAATACCCCTGGAACTACCAACTTCCCTACATCTAACTCCCAAATGCTATTCTGTGGGGCTAGAGAATTTCTCATTCCAAATCCAACTTTAAATAACCCCAACCCAGACAACCCGACCTATGGATCTCTCAACCAGTTACCCTTATCATACAACCCTTCTCCTATCTTCAAACGAGAAGCCCTAGGCACTAATTCTTTTACTTTTGATGCCTGGTTAGTTGACAACCTCAACTGCTCGAGAAAATCATCGCAAATGGCCCTCTCCTGATAATTAACTTTCCCAAAAAATTCTCTCTTAGGTGCCATTTTGAAAATGCAAGCAATCAAAATACTACCCCCAAATGGTTCATCAACAAATCAAGACTAATTAAAACACCCCAAAGAAATTGCCACACAAGAGTACAAGAAAACCTGATTTTAGCTCGAAGGAATCCTTTCTGTAACTGAATTGACTCGCTCTATATTTGAAGACAATAGCTCTGTATCTACTCTTCTGCAACAATTCTTTTGAATGATACCTTTACTCAATCGACAGGAGATCATATATGGTACCTAGGGTCTTAACTACGACATTGATTTCACATGCTTCGGTCGTCCCTTCAGAATTGAATTCCTAAGAGAATTCAAATTTTCACTCCAATGGGTCACAACATTCCTGCAATTCTTTCATTTCGCTCTTTCCCTATTTCACGAAGCATAACCTTCAGGCAATTTCGTTAAACGAAATCATGCCAACCGTCCAATCAAAAGAAACTTGATCGGTCGTTACACTGACTTAACAGTCTTGCCTTCACACTGGGCCCCACCTTGCTTTCGCCATTTCATAGACTTTATCTTTCAAGAACTTCTCCTTCATGAAACTGCGCCAGACGTTAGATGGAATTCTAACTACTCGGTGTTTAACACTTACCGAAACTGTCGACATCTTCATTAACCGCGCCTTTACCTTGACTGCTAGCGGTCTTTCGCTATTTCGTGAAGCTTAAACAACTTTCAACTTCGGGCCACAAAACAACACAAGGCATTGGATCAGATTGGAGATGACCATCCTTTAAGGGAAACCCTTTATGCCTACTTTACTTACGCCGCTTTTTCATTGGTTACTGGCTACTACGTGGCAATCAACCATTAGTTTTTGAAAATCGTTCAAGCCTAGTTCAATGTCAGCCATGTGTCTCTCCCTTTTACTGCTGGTTACACCTTGGTGGGCCCTCAACTTCTTCTAAAACCATGTGTCCATGGACACCTCACCATTTAGCTTGACACCTGGACAAACCCCTTTTACTTTCGCTATTTCGCGAAGCATATCCTTCAAGCACCTCACAACTGCAAAATAACATCGGTCGTTGGATCAAAACAAACTTGATCCTCCTTTAACCTCATATTTTATCTATCTTTGGGGACGAAAAACCTTTTCGCCATTTCGTAGGGCATAAAGCATGAGCATCTTACCCTTGCGAATTCACGCGGGCCATTAGATTAGTTTTGACTTGCTCGATGCTTAATAATCTGAATTGACTTCGGCAAACATGGGCCCTTCGACTCAACCTCAAACACCTAGCATCTAGTCACTTTCAAAACTGACATGTCAGTCTTTCATTTGCTAAGAGAAAACACTAGGTTCCACCTCACCCTTGCCACCTGTATCTACTAGGTCACCTCTTATCCCACGGCATGACTCACCTCTAGGACCCACCTTTAACCATTAGACCTGCCTTGCTGACTATTGTGGCCTCTGCCACGTGCCACCATCTTACTCGCTCTCTAGACTAGCTGGACTATCTGCTTAGAGTGCCACGTCATTTCGCCACTTCGCGAAAGATAACTGTCGAGCATTTTTATTCTATAAAATAGCATGAACTGTCGGATCAGATTGGACTTGATCACCTTTTAATCACTTAGAAAGTCTTCGCATGCAGGGTCCCACCAGACACTTTCACCATTTTGCGAAAGGTATTTCACTTGCAAGTTTAGGCTGCAAAATAACACCAGCCATTGGATCTTGGACGAGATGAAACCTCTTTAAACCAGACCAAAATCACCATTTAGAACACATTTCCTTTTCACCATTTCATGGGTCTTAAACCACCTACAACTTTGCCTAATGAAATAGCGAAAACCATAGATCTTCCTGAGAGATGCGCACAACTTACTGGGCTCGACAACATTAGGAGGAAAATATATAAGGCATAAAATTTTATGATTAATTCAAATGACCGCCTAGGCAAATGACAAGGGGGGACACTTCCTACAAACTTGAGACCCATTACTTAAGTGGATAAAGTAACGAAGAAATAGAAACTAGAGGGTTTTTTGATAAAATATTCAACAATTTAAAATTAAAACCCTAAACCCCTAAGACCTAACACAGAGCTGAAGCAATTGATAGCATGTCTAATTCAAAATTTCAAAACTTAGTCGATTTATGGGAAAGGAAAACCCATTTTTTAAATAGTGATAACAACGGCTCTAACTAGGGATGGTTGATCACAAGGTCAACACAAGAAAACTTAGAAACTCTAAAGAAACAGACCAAAACACAGACCCAAATAGAAAAACAAGAAAGAAACAAAATATGTACAAACAAAGGACCTAGTGTGGATGGACATCAAGAGAAATAATGTTTCAGGAATTGTCCATGCACTGGAAATTCCTATATTTCATCATTCATATTCTTTATAAAATATGAATCCTTACCATTTAAGTCACAAACCACAAAAGGGCCAATCCATAAAGATTCAAATTTTCTATGCTTCCCCTTGTCCTGTCCTTTTGCATTCCACTGAAGAACAATGTCATCAATTTGAAACTTCCTTAATGATGTCCTCTTATCAAAAAGGTATTTGGACTGCAATTGTATCTTCTGATTTCTCTTACGAGCCAAAGTCCTAAGCTCTTCCACCTCCACAATTTGGATCATTCTATTTTCCATTGGTTCAGATAACTCCATATCCTCATTTTGCAAGAATTTATAAACTAGAAGAAGATTATTCACTGGCAATCTGACTTGGGTACCATAAACCAGTTCAAAAGGTGACATTCCAATGGCCTTTTTTACTGTTATTCTATCTGCCCACAAAGCTAACTTCAATTTTTGATCCCAAGGTCTTTTATTTTCTTCCAAGATTTTCTTGATGATATTCAAAAGGCTTTTGTTGCTGGATTCTGCTTGTCCATTCCCCTGAGGGTGATAAGGTGAAGAGTAAGACATGAGTATTCCATGACTGGTACAAAATCCTACAAACTCTTCCGATCTAAAACTCATGGCATTATCCATTACCAATTTAGCAGGTGTTCCAAACCTAGTTATTACATTATCCATCAGGAAATCAATGACAACCTTAGTTGTAGCTCTTCTTGTAGGAATAGCTTCTATCCATTTTGTGAAATAGTCAGTGGCTACTATGATCCATCTCTGACCTCTCCCTGACCTGTCAATAATCTCTTCAATAAAATCAATGCCCCACTGGACAAAAGGAGCTTCCACAGAGACTGGATTTAGGGGTAAGGCTCCTTCATACTTTAGCTTGGATGAAAATTTCTGACATGGGTCACATTTCTGAACATATGCATGAGCATCTTTGAATAAGGTAGGCCAAAAGTATCCAGCCCAGATTATCTTGCCAATAGTTGTTTTAGTAGAGTAATGACCCCCACATACTCCATCATGCATTTCAGTCAATACCCATTTAGCTTGGAATTCATCCAAACACATTAGTAACTCTCGATCTCTTTTTCTCCAAAAATGATCACCTTCAATGAGCACATATTTTTGGGACTTGAGTTTCATAGTTCTTTTCTGATTATGTGTCATTCCTTCTGAGAATGCAGCATCTCTTAGGAATTAGACTATCTCTGAGTACCAAGGTTGCCTTTCAATGCTAGTGACTGAGGTATCTCTGATTTCAACATCATGTATTTCTACATTCATAAGAATTGACTCAGTCATGAGCTTAGCCAAACCTAAACCTCTCACCAATTTGGTGATCTTTATCTCTAAGTCAAATTCTTGAATTCTATTAATCCATCTGCATCTTTTCCCTGTAACCTCAGACTGGGACAAAAAATCCTTAACTGCAGCATGTGGGACATAGGCAATGATATTTGCATTCACCAGATATGGCTTAAAAGCCTTGACAACTTTAACCAAAGCATAAGGTTTTTTCTCCATGGTTTCATATTTTAATTTTGCTGCTTGCAAAGACTTGCTGTAGAAAGCTATGGGATGTTCATATCCCTCATTGTCTTTTTGTAACAATACTGTAGCTACTATATGATATGAAGCAAAGGAAAATAGAGAAAAGGGCTTACTATAATCATGAGATTTTAACACTGGTGCTTCCTGAATTGCCTTCTTAATTTCAGCAAAAGCCTTTGAGGCTTCTTGATCCCAACAAAATTTGGTATCCTTCTTGAGCAACTTGACAATAGGCTTCACTATCTCTGCGAAGTTTGCAATGAATCTCCTAACAAAATTTACTTTTCCTAGAAAGGATTGAATACCTTTTACATTCTTAGGTTCAGACACCTTGTTTATTTCTTCAATTCTTTCAGGGTCTATCCTTACCCCTTCTTTGGAAACAATGTGTCCCAGTAGTTTTCCCTCAGTGACTCCAAAATGACATTTCTTGGGATTTAGTGACACACCAAATTCCAAAGCTTTAGTGAACACCTTCTCTAAATGTCCACAATGATCATCAATCTTCTTAGAGAAACAAGTTAGATCATCTTGATAAACCACCATGATGACATTGATGAATTCTTTGAAGGCTACATCCATGGCTCTCTGAAATGTAGCTCTAGCATTTTTCAATCCGAATGGCATTCTCACATAAACATATGTTCCCCATGGAGTAGTGAAGGCAGTTTTAAACTATTCAGATTCCTTCACTAACACTTGATTATATCTTGAAAAACCATCCATCATGGATAAAAGGTCACATCGTGTCACTCTCTGTAGCATGGCTTCCATATTTGGGGAAGAGTAGTTACATGTAGATTCCTAAAATCTACACACAATCTAATGTCCTCATTCTTCTTTCTTACTGGGACCAGATTGGAGACCCATGAGGAATGCCTTATAGGTTTAATAATCCCCCCTTCTCTTAGTTTAGTCAACTCTTGCTGCATCTTAGTTTCTAGTAGGGGATTAATGGGTCTTTGTTTTTGTCTGAAAGGCTTAGCATCTGGAAGTAAAGGAACTTCATGCTGAAAAAGATCTTGTCTATATGCCTTTAGGTCTTCATAAGACCAAGCAAAAACATGTTTATACTTCCTTAATAAATTAATAAGGTTAGTCCTAACATGAGGGGGTAATTTCTTCCCAATGTATACTAACTTAGGGGATGATTCAGTCCCCAGGTTTACCTCCTCTAGTTCTTCCAACTTGGTGGTAGACTACTGATGTAAGTGACTGTCATTGTAACTGAACATGCTTTCCAGCTCTACCAGCCCTTTAGGTATTTTATTGGTTTCCAACTAGACCAAATCATTTCCAAACACTATTTCCCTATTATCAACCACCTCCACCAGTGCATTGCAATCAATCTTTTGTCCATCATAATCATCAACACATTGAATAAACCTAAGAATGTCTTCATCATCAGCAAAAACTTGCCAATTGTACACATTATTAGGAATAGCAGGCCTAGATTTTATTTCCATAGTGGAAATACCGATTACTATTGCACCATCATTTTTCAAGGCAACATTAGCTAGGAAATTTGCCATAATGTTTTTTGATCACTCTATCCAATTAATAGAAAATGCACTAAAATTCTCAATAACATCCCAAACTGCATGTTTATATCTTTTCAATCTATCATTCTTGGATGCATATTTGGATCTTACCTGAGATACAACCAATTCTGAATCCCCTAACACTATCAACTGCTGGATTCCATGCTTCTTTGCAACCTCAAGCCCCAACAATAAGGCTTCATACTCTGTAGTATTATTTGTGCACTTGAAGGCCAATAAGAATGAATACTTGAAGGTTATACCTGATGGGGATACAAAAAGAACCCCTGCTCCAGATCCTTCTTTGGAGCAAGCTCCATCAAAATACATCTGCCATAATCCATACTATTGTGCTTCTAATTCGACCACAATGGGGTCAATATTCTTCAATTGGGGTAAAATTGGTTGAAGTCTAAAGTTATCAAGATCTACATCAATCATACAATTGAGCATATCAAGGTTTACAATTTCAATTATCCTAAGAGCACATGGCTCTCTATATAATTTGACCTGATTTCCATTGATTGGAATGGTGGCATAGGATAAGTCCAGTTGAACATTTCCTCCTACTACTGCTGACCACTGCCTGGAAAGTAACATACCATAATGGGGCTTGGTATCAGTAACAATAACATCCATTTTATAGGTTGCCTCAGGGAATGCTTCTATTTTAACCTCAACATCTTTCATTGTGCCTATCATAGGTACTTCCCTGTTATCCATAGCATAACATTTTCCATATATAGTAGTTACTGACAGTCCTAATTCTTTCATAACACCATAGGGCATTACATTAGCAGCAGCTCCTAAATCTATCATGCAGTTTTTAATCAACCGGTTGTTTACTAACAAATAACATAGAAAGGATCTACCTGTGAAGGCTCTTGAGTGATAGTGGTTCCAACATAAACCTCTGGGGTTTGGAACTCTTGATCCTTTCCAATTCTAGCTGAACTAATGGGTAAGACTGTGTCACTATCAAATATACTAGAAAATAAAGACAAGGTTTCATCCCTATGTTCTTTAATCTTTAGTAATTCTACTAATGGGATAATGACCTTCATTTGAGTAAGATCTTGAGCCATGTCAAATGTAGAACTATTGCTTGTTTCAGTATTAGCTCTAACTCTTTCTGTCTTGAGCTGACTTGCCTTTTTCACTGTGGCAGCTCCTTGTATATCACCAGTGTTTTTATCATTTGTACTCTTGGGTATATCTTTAACTTGTTCCCCTTTTTCTTGACCAATCTTAGGAACAGTAGTAGCACTACTTGCTGCCCCCTTTTGAGTGACCTCTTTTATGAACATGGAACCCGGTTCACCCTGATCAGTGTCTCTCTTAGTGCTCAAGTTATAGTTGTGTTTTGCTTTGGCAATGGCAACTTTAGTGAGATTTTTAACTTCTTCCTCACTAGGCCTTCTAAGATGAACCTCTTCATCCTCAATTGTTACCACATTCAATGTAGGATGCCAATCTAAGGTTAGTTGTCCTTGAACAAACCTTTCATTATCTAGCACATCATTGTATTCACTTTGCACTTACTCCTCATCACTTTCTATGATGGTTTCAAACATATTGATGTCAGGCTCAGTTTCTTGTCTCATAGATTCTTCAAGAGCCTGAGCCACTGCACACTGATGAGGAGAATGTGGTCCATCACAAGCAATACACCATGGAGTATTTTCTATATTATGGACGGTTTTCCCTTTCAAGGGATCTGGAGTGTCCTGATTTTGAGCAATTTTGGGCTTCTCATTTTGGGGTTTGCCATCTTTCCAATTGGTATTATATGACATGTCATGCAATCTAGGGGGTCTATCTTGCCAGTTATAATGAGGTTTGTCATTTTTGTTTACCTTGGTAGTCAGATCCTTCATTGCAATAACCAATTTTTCTATCTTATCTTCCTCTTTAGCAACTTTATTAGGTTGCTTCTTGCCATAATCTACCATCTGTTCTTCTTCCCAACTTCCCGGATGCTTTTCTATTACTTTCTACATTAATGGCAATTCTAAAAGCATCTCTCAAGTTATGTGGATTTTTATCTCTCAGAATATAGGCCATCTTAGAATCAAATGCATTGTACTAGGTATTTAAACACATGTTATCATCTAATCTCATCACCTGATACAATCTATGCATAGCCTTTTGGAATTTGGCATTGAAATCAGTGACCATTTCATTATTAGACTTTTTGATGTTATTGAACTCATTGAGCATGAAGCTCACATTATTCTTATCACCATACTGCTCTTGAAAACAATTTTTAAAATCCTCCCATGACCCTATGCTATTGACTAGAAGACCTCTGTACCAATCTCTTGCATCATCAACTAGGGATTGGACAAATAGTTTCATGATAACATCTTCATCCACTATATTATAATCATTTATTAAGTCCCCAAAAGATTTCAGATGTTCCTCAGCACTAGTTGCATTGTTCCCAGCAAATTTATGGAGTCTATCTCTTAACTCAGTAGGAACATGATTGGGATAGCCTGGGATCCCATTAAAGAACAATTGTCTATATTGTTCTAGATTGATTGGTCTCCTTTGAAAAGGGGTAATAACATTATTGTTTCCCATGGTCATTCTAACTTTTGGAATTGGAGACTGAGATACTTGGGTGTATTGACTATTCACAGGGATTTGACTCACCGAGGCTATATTAGCAGGCACTGTAGGTTGAATCTTGACCAGGGGAAGGGAAATTTGTTGAGGATCAGGCTTACTAAGGTCTTCTGATGGGAACATGATAGGGGAAGCCTTTAAGTAACTAACTTTTCTTTTTACTTCCTGATTTGCCACTTCCAATTCAGCTTTCTCTAGCTCCATTTGGAGATCCTCTTTTTCTTTCCTCATTCTTTCCATTTCTCTCTCACGTGTTGACAACCTATGAGAAATCTCTTCTACAGTTTTAGATTCCATTCCATCATCCACCCATTTCTATTTTCCTTTATCCACATTATTCCTAGGAAGTTGAGAATCACTAAACACTTCCCTATTTGGTTGGACTACTGACCTATATGCTTGCTTGGCTTTGGGGATAAGAATTTCTCTAGTCACAGGGCCTTCCTCATCACTCTTTTCTTTCTCCTTAGCTAGCACTTCAAGATCAGCTATTTGTCTAACAAGCCTATCTCTCTCCATTAATTTAGCTTTGACTTCCTTCTCCATATTTGCTTCCTTTTGGGCTCTTACGGAAATTAGATGGTGAACTCTTTTATTTAGATCTTCAATTTCCTGGGATACTTTATCTTCGTCGAGGAAATTTTTTTTAGAATCTGATATATTGACTTGATCTATGTCAATCAAACTAATGTTCCCATCAATTTTTCTAGGCACAGAGTGTCTAATTGCATTTGAACTAGTCCTATCTCTTGTAGAGATGCTAACATGGGATAAATCTTGATTTAAAACATGTGCATTATCAATATTTCCAAATAATCCAGAATGGAAACCTAATATATCTTGTTCAGAATCTCTGGAAGAAGAATTAGACTTTGCATAAATAGGTCGATCAGGCATCTTACCAGTATTATTATTCTTTTGTACCCAAGCAGCATTTGATGGCTCATGTAACACCGATCTCTTCTAGCCTCTTCGTCACTGCTCTGGTAAACCTTCCTGCAAAGTTTCATGCGGATGCTTCTTCATGAATGATCTAGTGTTTTTTCCTCCTTGCATTATTCTTGTTTTCCTTTTAGAATGGTTTATAACTCACAAGGACTGGTCCCAATATATAGAGTCGCCACCCACAAGAATATGGGAATTATGGAAACAAGGTTTAGAATAATACGTAGGAATTCCACAAACACAATGATTTTCTTTACAACTTAAGCACAAATCTATGTCTGGATCCTTAATGTGACTCTCCCCAGTAGAGTCACCACTTTTGTTGTCTTCAAAATCTGATTCACTTCAACATCCTTATAATAAAATGATTAAACTTTGTATAGGAGAGATGTCAAAGGGAAGGAAACTCTTTGGACAACATATGACAAGGTTTGATTTAACCTTCTACACTTCGAACCTCCTCAAAGTCCAGGTGGGTATACCTTTGTGAACTAAATTCACACTTTCAAAAGATAAATCCACAACAAACCAGTCCAGAAAATCAGTGGATCTAATCACCTTGAAACTAACTGAAACAAAGGAATGAAAATTATACTCATATTCAGTATTTTGACCTACAAAACATGTAATAGACAACTTCGATTTATACCAGTGCCTTATCCAAGGTCACAGAGTCATCTAAATTCAAACAATACTCCCCAAACAAAATATCTCTACACATCCCATCGGCTCGACTTCTGTTAATCCTTATATATGCTTGACACACATGAGAATTTATACATACCAAATCAAACTATGCTCATCAAGATTCAAAGTATCCTACAGAGAATTTACTGGTAGAAGTGATCCCCGCATATTTAATTTCCTTCCTAAAGAGAAAACCAAGCAAATACATCTACTGAAAGTTGCCTTACAACCCTATTCAAACAAAATAACCCTGGATTATTCAGAATGAAACAGTAAAAAATTGCAAGCACATTTGAAGACAACATAAAGTTTTACTCAAAACCGATGGTCTGTATATTGATATAATCTTCAAGAAAGTATTACAAAAACTTTTGAATATTCTCCATTAAACATAGAAAAGCTCAGATATAAATTTCGGCAGTGTTTTCTTACAATTCTTTTGCAATTCTACTCTTAGTCCTGGTATCCATTTATAACAATATGGATGCACATAGCTTCAGACTTTCCTAGGAGAATTTGTTACAATCATTTCTTTTCCAAAAGAAGTTACAAAGCCTTTTACAAAAACAGTTACAAGTCCTTTTCGACCTCTGCAGCTTCTTCAACTTGCTGTCCAGTTGCAACCTCTTCTAACTGTTTAGGAGCATCCTCTAACTGTTCTACATCCTAGATGGCATATTTTCTTGTCCATTCATTGTACACATCATCAGTTGGCCACGCGAAATTAATCACTTTTGTCTTAGCTTTGGTCAACCTTTCCTAGGAATTTCTCATCCTGTTGACTTTTGAATTGAGAAAACCATAATGAGATTTGATTTTCTCTATCTCCTGAATTGTCACAACAAAGAAGGAAGCATCATCTAAATCAACAATTCCTTTAATTCTAGCTGACAGTTTGGCCTCTAATTCCTTGAGCCACACTTGTTTGTCCTTCAGTTGATTTGGGCTAGCAAAAACTCCTGGGAGCAACTCAAAAACCTGATCAGCATACTCCTTTTTATACAAGTTAATTTTTCTATCAGCATTATCCACCCCTTTTGCTAATTTTACTAGGCCTTTGGTGGTGTCACAAGTGGATTTGATGATAGGGTTGGCCCCTGCTTCATCATAAGATGCACAAATAAGCTCCAAGTTTTTCTCTCTAGGCTTCCATCTATCAAAAATAGGTGTCAAAATGGCCTTATCTCCATTGAGCTCATCCCACATATCCAAAATCTTACTTATATTATTATATAGCAGCGAGGCATTCATTGTATCTGCAAAACCTGAAATAGTAGCCCTTACTCTTTCCTCATATTTCTTGGCATATAAGGCATGAGCCTATTTTAGATTCTCTAATTCTTGAGAAGTAATCGCAATCATTTGAGAGCTAGAAGGTGCTGGAGATGGTGGGAACTCAATGATGGGGCTGCTAGGTGGAGGTCTTGCAGGAGAGGAGGGGATCATCAGTGTTGAAGACTCACCTTGATGGTATTGTCCTGTTAATTGGCTATGCAGCTTAGCAATGATGCTATCCTTACCTCTTACCTCCTCCTTAGCACTGTTATAAGCCTTCAAAATTGTCTCCAACTTGACTTGGAGGTCTGCTTCTTCCTTGGCCTCCTTTTCTGCTACTGTAACACTAAATTTTGTAGCCTCTAGCACAGTGCTAGCAGCTTCTACCACCCCTGTGTTCTACACTCTCTTCACTATCATTCCACTAAGGTAGCTTGACCCTAGGGTATCTTTCCTTCTCTTATTTTCATCTCTCTTGAGAGACCACATGATGAGTGCACCATTATCTTTGCTGAAAGTAATTCCCTCCATGGGCTTGGTTTCCTTCCTCACTGCCTCCAGTACCATGGCATCTGCTATGTCCTACTCAGGGAGAATGAGCACTCCAGCTTCTGCCACCATATCTCTTCCTTGCTCAGGAGTGATGGTCTTGAATTCTTCCATCATTTCTTGTTTTATTTCCTCCTCCACCATAGCTAGATCTTTGTGAGACTGCTCACCTTTTCTCTTCTCACATATTGCATTGTATTTGTCTATATTTTGTTTCCATACAAATTGTATAAATGCTCCTGAGGTAACAAAATTGTTATCAGCCAAGAAGTCATCATTGGCCTGCTTGATCTCTGGATCCCACTCGTGGCCCTTAAGTTCATTGGTAGTGATGTTTATTTCAGCAACAAGGGGTTCTTCTGGCATTCCTTCCTCTACTTCATCATATGTATAGGCAATTTCTCCTAGACTGCCTAACTGTATCAGTTGTTCAGCTACTACCTGTTCATCTCCTATGTGAATAGGGGATTGGGATGGAAAGTACAAGGGTGTATCAGATTGTACTTCTTTTCCTACTCTCTATTTCTTTGGGCTCTCTTGGATGTCAATGACATCTTGTATTTTCCTCTTTCCTTTGGAAGTGGAGGGCTCCCCTATTGTAGGCATCAGCACACTATAACTAGATTTCTTGTGTAGTGTATAGTCACCAGGAGGGATTGATTTGGTGGAGGCAGACCTACTTAGAATCATTCTTGCCTTTTCAAGATTGCTTTTAATCATACCTTCCCTCTTTTCCTTCAGGGTCTGCATCACATCCTCAAAGCAAACAATTCAAAACTTTATTTTCTCCTCAAAAGGGAAAAAGCTAGACAATGGGTCATAGCTGGCATCAAACTGATGTACAAAGTCTAAGGATTTCTTATAAGCCACCCATTTTTCCTTCCTTAGCTCCTACTCATCTAGATCAAACTCATTTCTAATGAGGTCTTCAGGAAACTGAAATTGATGAGGTCTACCTCTGCACACTGCTCTCTTCCTAAACATGCCATTGAAGAAGTCTTCTGGATCGGCCCACCTGGATACCGTAGTTGACAAATGATAAGGTTTGAGAAAGTCTTCAAAACAATTCCAACCTCCATTGGTTATTATAAATTGATGGGCTATGGTAACCATAGGGAAAATAGTCCCTTTAACCCTACCTATCAGCTCTGCCTCTTGTACACTACCAATCTATCGGAGGACTCCTGCAATTCCCACTTTGAGACGGACCTGATAGGGCAACAAGAATGGAGTGCCTTTGAAACCAAAAACTCTAAAAACTGTTGAGACTGGGTATAGGTAAATATCACCCCAATTATGAACAATCTTTATACTCTCTGCAAATTCTTTTGGTCTAACACATTCCAAAAGAACCTTGCAGATTCTTGGGTTTTCAGAGCAGAGGAGAGTCCTAATCTTTGATGCAAAATATTTATCAAATTTTAAGAAACTGGCATCCTCTCTGTCCCATGACAACACAGTACTCCATAGTTGCACTAGCATTTTTTCTCCCTCTTTCTCTTTTATGAGGTCCAGTCCACTTGCAAAGTAATCACCACCTTTGAACAAAAATATATGCATAAGGAGTGAATACCATCTGAAAGGCCTATCCACCTTTCCATTCTTTATTCCTACTAACCCTCCATAGATAGCATTAGTAATGAAAGAAGCATAGTCAAATGTTACTGCAAGGGAAGGATTCAGAATCTGAGCAATCATTAGCAAGTAGTGATTGGGCATATTTGCCTCAGCATCTGCTCCCAAAATCTGGCAGAGTGACCAATACATTCCCTTAGCCCTAAGGGTGAACAGATTCAATGAGAAGGGCTCTTCAATGTTGGGTCCTACCATTTTCAACCCACCTATCTTCACAAAAAATTCCTTAAGAGGCCCACTCCTAAGGTGGTTTCTCTGTGCACCGTATACTTGAGCTAATGATTTGAAATTAATGGGTTCCAAAAAATTGGTAAACTCATTGAGCCCAAAAGCACTTCTGAACTCTTCATTATTAATTTCAATAAGGGATTTCCCATTTATGTCTCTAATGCTTCTTGTGACTGGATCATAATTATGTGCAATTTGAGTCAATAGATCCATGTCCATGAATACCCCTAGAACTACCAACCTCCCTACATCTAACTCCCAGATGCTATTATGTGGGGCTAGAGAATTTCTCATTCTGAATCCAACTTTAAATAACCCCAACCCAGACAACCCAACCTATGGATCTCTCAACCAGTTACCCTTATCATACAACCCTTCTCCTATCTTCAAACGAGGAGCTCTAGGCACTAATTCTTTTACTTTTGATGCCTGGTTAGTTGACAACATCAACTGCTCAAGAAAATCATCACAAATGGCCCTCTCCTGATAATTAACTTTCCCAAAAAATTCTCTCTTAGGTGCCATTTTGAAAATGCAAGCAATAAAAATACTACCCCCAAATGGTTCAGTGAAAAATCAATACTAATTAAAACACCACAAAGAAATTGCCACACAAGAGTACAAGAAAACCTGATTTTAGCTCGAAGGAATCCTTTCTGCAACTGAATTGACTTGCTCTGTATTTGAAGACAATAGCTTTGTATCTACTCTTCTACAACAATTCTTTTGAATGATACCTTTACTCAGTCGACAGGAGATCATATATGGTACCCAGGGTCTTAACTGCGACATTGATTCCGCATGCTTCGACCGTCCCTTCAGAATTGAATTCTTGAGAGAATTCGAATTTTTGCTCCAACGGGTCACAACATTCCTACAATTCTTTCCTTTCGCTCTTTCATTGTTTCATGAAGCATAACCTTCAGGCAATTTCATTAAATGAAATCACGCCAACTGTCCGATCAAAAGAAACTTGATCGGCCGTTACATTGACTTAACAGTCTTGCCTTCGCGATGGGCCCCACCTCGCTTTCACCATTTCGTAGACTTTATCTTTCGAGTGCTTCTCCTTCACAAAACCATGTTAGACGTTAGATGGAATTCTAACTGCTCGATGTTTAACTCTTACTGAAACAGTCGACATCTTCATTAACCGCACCTTTACCTTGACTGCTAGCAGTCTTTCACTATTTCGTGAAGCTTAAACAACTTTCAACTTCGGGCCATGAAACAACATGAGGCATTGGATCAGATTGAAGATGACCATCCTTTAAGGGAAACCCTTTATGCCTGCTCTACTTATGCTGCTTTTTCAATGGTTACTAGCTACTATGTGGCAATCAACCATTGGTTTTTGAAAACCGTTCAAGCCTAGTTCAACGTCAGCCACGTGTCTCTCCCTTTTACCGCCAGTTACACCTTGGCGGGCCCTCAACTTCTTCTGAAACCACGTGTCCATGGACACATCACCATCTAGCTTGACACTTGGACAAACCCCTTTTACTTTCACTATTTCACAAAGCATATCCTTCAAGCACCTCGCAACCGTGAAATAACGTTGGCCGTTGGATCAAAATGAAGTTGATCCTCCTTTAACCTCATGTTTTATCTGTCTTTGGGGATGAAAAACCTTTTCGCCATTTTGCACGGCATAAAGCATGAGCATCTTACCCTTGCGAATTCACGCGGGCCGTTAGATTATTTTTGACTTGCTTGATGCTTAACAATCTGAACTAACTCCGACAAATGTGGGCCCTCCGAATCAACCTCAAACACCTGGCATCTAGTCACTTTCAAAACTGACATGTCAGTCTTTCATTTGCTAAGAGAAAACACTGGGTTCGACCTCACCCTTGCCACCTGTATCTGCTAGGTCACCTCTTATCCCGTGGCATGACTCACCTCTGGGACTCACCTTTTAACCATTAGACCCACCTTGCTGACTATTGTGGCCTCTACCATGTGCCACCATCTTACTCGCTCTCTAGACGAGCTGGACTGTCTGCTTGGAGTGCCATGTCATTTTGCCACTTCGCAAAAGATAATTGTCGAGCATTTTCATTCTACGAAATAGCACGATCAGTCGGATCAGATTGGACTTGATCACCTTTTAGTCACTTAGAAAGTCTTCGCATGTAGGGTCCCACCAGATGCTTTTGCCATTTTGCGTAAGGTATTTCACTTGCAAGTTCAGGCAATGAAATAATACCAGCCATTGGATCTTGGACGAGATGAAACCTCTTTAAACCGGACCAAAATTGCCATTTAGAACGCATTTCCATTTCACCATTTCGTGGGTCTTAAACCACGTGCAACTTCGCCTAACGAAATAGCGAAAACCATAGATCTTCTTGAGAGATGCACATAACTTATTGGGCCCAACAACATTAGGAGGAAAATATATAAGGCGTAAAATTTTACGATTAATTCAAATGACCGCCTAAGCAAATGACAAGGGGGGACACTTCCTACAAACCTAAGACCCATTACTTAAGTGGATAAAGTAATGAAGAAATAGAAACCAGAGGGTTTTTTGATAAAACATTGAACAATTTAAAATTAAAACCCTAAACCATAAGACCTAACACAGAGCTGAAGCAATTGATAGCATGTCTAATTCAAAATTTCAAAACTTAGCCGATTTATGTTAAAGCAAAACCCATTTTTTAAACAGTGATAACAAGATGGCTACCGGTATAAGAGATGTATGTGCAACAATGTCATTGATAAATACTAGATGTGATATCTTTGATGTCAGCTAGCTTAGCAGGTCACCGGTAAGGGAGAGAATGTCATTCAACACAATGGCCATTGGAGTCACCGGTACACAAGTTAGTGTTTGACGTGTGTTGAAGATATGGATAGGAGACTGATATGATATAACAACTGGTAAATGATAACATCTGTAAGAGATCTAGATGTTGGTCGATTGATTGTGATGAAGAGGGGGAATGTTATCTAAATCACATCAACACCAAAGGTGAAGTATGTGCAGGCCACTGGTATGCTATGTGGATGTCAAACAACAGGACTCCCACCAGATAAAGATGCAGTCACCATTTGAAGAGATGATTGATAGTGAATGTGCCCAAATTGGATCACATGTGCATCTTTGAAGATATGTTTCTCAAATAGGGAAGCCTCATTGGTGCATTATATAATGCAGATGACAAGGATCCAATCCCATCGGTAAGTGGAGCTTATCTCCTATTATGCATGAAATGCATCATAGTCCACCAAGATAAGAGATAAGAGTAGAAGGCATGTGGTTGAAGGCTCACACTGGATGAAAAAGTGAAACACTAAGTTGCCTTAGGTGCATGAGATCAGGGATGTGCACTGGATCAGCATGTGATGACATGATATGCTACTAGGACAGAAAAGGAAGAGTAAATAAGTGATGGGTTTGTCACTTTAACAAACCAGTTGAGATATGGTTAGGGCTGGTGATGAAGAAGGCAAGGCTGAGCATCTACAGATAGAGAGTGCAATCAGTATGCAGATACCTCAGATAGAATAAATTGAAGGTTGATGAAATGGTGTCATCAAGGGCTCCTATCGATAAGTATGACAATAGGTAAGAGAGAAAAGAGGCTAAGTGATGTGCTCCTTCCTGATGAAGATGAGCATATGGTGGATTGATATGTTTGGAAACCACAAAAGGTGCTCCATCGGAAGAGATGTCAAGTGCAATGTGATGGCAGATAGGCTAAGGTATAACTGGCAGGGTTAGTAAGCCAGTAGATGAATCCGATAATGGTTTTGGTTAGTGATCCTATCTAGACCGACACAGATGACCTACCAAAATGGATGTTGATAAAGTTGTCCTGTAGAGTTGATGTGGCCAACATACATGCATAGGTTAGCATGTTGAGTTGTTAAAGTATCAGGCGGCGAGGTAGATGGTGACAAGTCGACATTTATGTCGACTCTGTGATTCACGAGATGCAAAGTAGAGGTTTGTGACTCGAGGTCAAATGGGCAACAAATATTCAGGACAAATTGTTTGACTAGATCAAAGTAGGTGAAGGATAATGAAAAATCATTCTTTGTGACCGACCAAGAGATTAGACGATAGGTTAAAAGTAGGTTGCTAAATGAGGAAGGCATGTTTTGGAAGGCACAATAATGGCAGGATTGATTGATGTGTTGCAGTTCATCAATCAAGGATATCAAATTTGATGAGATCTGATTGGATTTGTTCACCTTGAGGTCAATGAAAAACCCTAACCATACAAAGTTTGAATTGGTTTTTGGCGAGAAAACCAGTTAATAAATATGCAAACCAAAATCGATGTAGGTTGTTGTTGAATGAGAAGGTGTTTGGTGTAAGAGCCCCTAGGAATTAGACTATTTAGTTTTCTCAATTTTGTCTTGTACTGACTCTAGCCAAGTCATTTAGTGAATAAGGACTCCAGGAGGGTCCAAGAGTGAGTGTTAGAGTCAATGTAAGCCTAGGTTGAGTTCATTCTTCTTAGGTTTGCATTTTGTGCCTAAATAGTCGTTTGAGTAGGTAGTTGACCTTCTTGATGGTCAAAAGTGTCAAAACTTGGTATAGGCATTAGGGAAGGTTAAATTAGTCTTAAAAATGTTTTAAAATTCATGAGTGATGACTTAGAATAGGTCTCATAGGTTGAGATGACCAAAAAGTGCAAAGCTGCAAAAAGTTGTCATGACAACTTTTGAAAATTGTCATGACAATTTTTGTCCTGAATTGGTTAGCAATGGAATTAGGGATTTTCCAATGCCCTAGAAAGACTTCACATGTGGGAAATTCTATAAGAACCCTCTCTTGCATGGTTACCAAGTTTGGAGACTTGTGTTTTGTAAGTTCAACAATCTGAAACTACTCATTATCAGACTAGTTGGTAGCATTTTGGCTTGTTTTTGCTCATTTTGTAAATGAAAATGGATTGAATCCATTGATCCAAAAATGGATTGAGTTTCTCTAGTGTGTTGCAGTGTTTTTGGTTCCATGTAAATATTTTTAATTAGTTTACCTTAGTGTTTTCTTATTTTGGTTTGCAAACAACCAGTTTTGGCTTGTATATAGCGGTTTTATGTAAAATGGTTGCCCCATGAATTCCACATGTGCTACCATCATAGCCTATTGGTACATGAAGGGAAACCACTTTTAAAGTGTATATATGTAGGGACAAGTGTTGGAGATGAGTTTCAATATGACTGTCACCTTGTTCTAGGCGAGTCCAAGAGCAATGTGGCTAGAGGGAACATGGTGAAATTGAAGTGCTAAGTGCAAGGGTGAATTCCAAACCACCCTCTAATCTTGTAGAGGGGTCCATGAAGTTGGGATAGAGTTTAAAATGCAAGGAAAAGCCTTGACAAGGTCATTTTATGCCCAAACACCAACTTGACCAGTCACTGTCAGCTAGAAGGCCTAGAAACCCTTCAAAACCCTCATTTTTGGGTTAGTATATTGTACGATGGAGTAAGGAGCCAAAAAAACAAAAATCACTTGGGGTTAGGTTGAAAATTGAATAAAAACCAAACTTTCTATGGGGTATTTTGGACCGTTTTCACTCTAACCCTAAAAAACCAGATTTTGGAGGCCTAATAGGGCTAATTCCTTGTAGCCCTTTTCTAGGAAAAATGGTGAAATCGGTAAGGATGGAAAAGATTGAAAACATAAAATGGACCCAAAAGGCATTAAAAACATGTTAGAAGACACCTCCACACCTTTTCATCAACTCACAATAGTAGGAGGTCAATTTGACAAGTTGAAGCCAAGAAGCCATAATTGAGCACGTAGGAAGCATTGTAACTTGGTAGGGTTTCTAACTATAACACTTGAAGAAAACACCTTGGAATGGTTAAGAAGCAAGCCCTAGAAGATATTAAGAAGTAATTAGAGGTCTAGAATGCAATTAGGCCTGGAGAGTTGGTGGAAGTGAGCAATACCAACTAGGTGAAGTGTTGAGAAAACTAGGTGAACCCTCCATAAAATTGGTATCAGAGCCTCTAAGATTTGGGCTAGGTGAGCAGATTTCCTCAGTGTAATCTATAGGAGATAATAGCATGGTGACCAATGTAGAGTTGGAAAAGAAAGTGGATGATCAAGAGGAAGAGAATAGACTCTTGAAGGATAAGTTGCTAGAATTGGAGGGTAAGCTTCGTGAGGTAGAAACCAAGGCAGATGAAGTGTTGGTAAAGGTAGAAGGAGCTGAAGGGAAGGGTAAATAAGTGTCAGAGATAGACAAAGTAACTAAACCAAATCCCATCCTAGAGCAAGAACCTTTCCTGAAGGCATTGAAGGCCTTGAGTGGTAAATCACTGGAAGGATTGCCATTGTTCACTGGTAAGATGGAGGCAGAAGTGGTCCTAGAATGGATAGAAGGCATGGAGAACCATTTTGAATGTGAAGGAATAACTGAAGCCTAGAGAGTTAAGGTAGCCAAGTCAAGGATGAGAGGAGTTGCTCTTAGATGGTGGAAATTTGTGCAAGGTGAGAGGAAGAAAATGGGTAAAGCACCCATCTCTTCTTGGAAAGGGATGTTAGTCAAAATCAAAGAAGTCTATCTCTCTGATGACTATGAAGTGCAAATTCATAGGAAAAGGCAAAAATTAGGACAAAAAGACCTTGATGCCAGTAGCTATACGGAGGAGTTTCACAAAGTTAGCCTTAGATCTCATGTGGTGGAAGAAGAGAGTCTCAAGGTTTCTAGATACCAAAATGGTCTATGGTTGAACATCCAAGAAGAAATCAGTCTAATGAGCCAAAAAATAGTCCATCAAACCTATCAACTTGCCTTCAAGGTGGAAGAAATACTGAAAAGAAGACATGACTCAAGCAGCAATAGGGGCAGGGGTAGAGGAAAACACAATAGAGGAAGCTTTGGAGGAAGAAGTTCTGAACAAAGAACACAAGGACAGTCTAAACTCACTAGCAGCAAGAGAGTGGTACTAATAGAGGAGGATTCAATAGAGGAAGGGGGTCGAATAGTGGTTTTAGAGGAAGATCTACTAGCCAAGGTAGAGGTTCCTCATACTTTGCAACAATGAAGTGTTACCATTGCAACCAGCTTGGTCATCTAGCATATAGGTGTCCAGAGAAGGGAACATCATCACATGGTAGTGAAAGAAGAGTGAACTATCTTCAAGCGTAGTCTTCAAGCAGCAAGACTTTGGAGGTTGCCTTAGAGTCATAGGTAGGTGACAACTTGATGATAAGGAGAGCTTTGATCAAAGAACCAGTCAGAGAAGAGCCAAGCCAAAGAAGGTCCTTATTTAGGATCAAATGCAAGATTATGGACAGAGTTTGCAAAGTGATCATTGATTCAGGGTCTACAAACAACATTATGTCATAAGAGGTAGTGAGTAAGCTCAAATTTCAAAGGATACCTCACAAAAATCCTTATAGAGTCACTTGGTTGAACAAAGGCCAACATGTCCTAGTTAATGAGCAAGCATGGGTGGATTTTACCATTTGGAGGTATAAGGACAAGGTGTTATGTGATGTCCTACCCATGGATGCATGCCATCTTCTATTAGGAATACCATGGCAATTTGATAGACAAGCTATCCATGATGGAGCCAAGAATGCATACTCATTCAAGAAAGATGGAGTCACATTCAAGATTCAGTCTATCCTTGAGGAAGGTGAAAAGAGGGTAGCAAGTCCTAATGTTCTTTTGGTAAGTGAAAAGAAATTCTTGAAGACACTTGAGGAAGGTGAAGGTATAGGGTTTGCACTAGTAATGAAGCCCAAAGAGGAAGACAAAAAAGAGCAGCCAGATTTGCCAATAGAGGTGCAAGATTTGTTGAAGAAATTCAAAGGCATAGTAAGTGATGGACAACCAGCCACCTTACCTCCTAAAAGAACCATAAGCCATCAAATAGACTTCATTCTTGGAGCATCCTTGCCTAATAAGGCAGCTTATTAAATGACTCCCCAAAAAAAATTTGAGATTGCCAAGCAAATCCAAGAGCTCTTAGACCAAGGCCTAATTAGAAAAAGCATTAGTCCTTGTGTTGTCCCTACCATGTTAGCCCCAAAGAAAGGTGGTACTTGGAGATTGTGTATTGATTCTAGAGTTATAAATAGGATCACCATCAGATATAGGTTCCCTATTCCTACAATAGAAGACCTCATGGATTATTTAGGAGAAGCCAAGTACTTTACCAAGATTGACCATAAAAGTTGATATCACCAAATTAGGATTAAGGAGGGTGATGAAAGGAAAACTGCCTTTAAGATAATAGAGGGTCTTTATGAGTGGATTGTAATGCCATTTGGCTTACCCAATGCTCCAAGAACCTTCATGAGATTCATGAATGAGGTGATGAAGGAATTCATAGGTAAATTTGTTGTGGTATATCTAGATGATATTCTCATTTTCAGTAAGGATAGGGCAGATCATATTAATCATTTGCATGATGTATTACAAATATTGTATGATGAAAAGCTTACCATGAACTTGGATAAGTGTGAGTTTGTTAAGAAGGATTTGGTTTACCTTGGGTTTGTGTTGTCTCAAGGAAACCACAAGATTGATCCAACAAGGTTGAAGCTATTGTAAATTGGCCTACTCCTAAGTCAACAACAGAGGTGAGAATCTTCCATGGACAAGCTCAATACTATAGGAAGTTCATTAAGCAATTCAGTGCTATATGTGCACCAATGTTAGACACCATTAGAGGTGGAATGAAGGCAAAGTTTAAGTGGGGTGAAGAAGAAAACAAAGGTTTTGAAACATTGAAGGAGAAGGTAGCTACTCAACTGGTGCTAGTGTTGCCTAGTTTTGAGAAACTTTTCATAGTGGAATGTGATGCAAGCAATGTTGTAGTAGGTATTGTCCTAAGCCAAGAAGAATGACCAGTAGCCTTCCATAGTGAGAAGTTAAGTGATGCCAAGAGGAAATACTCCTCTTATGATCTTGAGTTATATGCTTTACTGCAGGCTTTGAGGAAGTGGAGACACTATCTCCTTCCTAAGGAATTTGTGGTCCATATGGACAACCAAGCATTGAGTTTTCTATACTCACAAGACAAACTCAGTCATAAACACACAAAATGGGTGGAGTACATGCAGGCCTACATATTAACCATTAAGTACAAGAAAGGGCAGTTAAACCGGGTAGCTGATGCATTAAGTAGGAGACTTTTGATAGTCCAAGAAATCTAATTGAGAAGCATAGGTGTTGATAGTTATAAAGACTTGTACCCGAAGGATGAAGACTTCTCAAATGCTTACAAGGTGTGTAAGGAGTATCAAAATCACTTCCATAGTGAGCATTCTGATTTTACTTTACAAAATGGACTATTGTTTAAAGGTGGGCAGCTTTGTGTGCCTAGAGGCTCAATGAGAGAAAATCCCATACAAGAGAAGCATAATGACAGCCTTAGTTTTCATTTTGGAGTCAATTGTTGGCATATGCACACTCTAATGAGACATTGTATGTGATAGAAGGTTTTGTCATTGATGGCAACCTTGCAATCCTATGGCACCGGCAAAGACATTATACCGGCATTAGGACACTAGCACTGGCACAGAAGAAAAGAAGTATACCGGCACAAAGGCGGACAAGATTTTTGTTATACAATATTTTGTTTATTATTGTAAGCCGACTTGGAAAATTGTAAAATGACTCTTATATATAAAGGAGATCATTGTAGACATTTGTATAAGTGTAGTAGAAGCATTAAGGAAAATACTAGGCAGACCTAATGTGCGAAATATAGGTCAAAGGGTATATGTAAACAACAGAGAAAGAACCGGTACTGAATCTAGCATTGAAGATGCTATTGTAAAGAAGTACAAGATATTGGATTTGTATAATCCTTATTGTAAGTCAGTGTGACTTCCCATTGAGCAGTGAGCTCTAGGAAGTTGGCCTTCCTGCATGTGCAGGCCCCTATTGTAAGTAATATTCTCTTATTGGCCAGTGAGTGAATATTGTGGGTCACAAATCCCATCGAGGTTTTTCCCACACCAGGTTTCCTTGTTAAAATATTGTGTTATGGTGTGTTTTTCATGTGGATGTTCTTGATTCTATTTATTGCATTATTTCTTGCATACTGGTACATTGTTATATAATGTTCTGCATGTTTTAACTTAAGAAATTCTTATTACCGGTTAGATACTGATTCACCCCCCCCTCTCAGTATCTGTGGGACCCCTAACAATTGGTATCAGAGCCTGGTCCTCTATTTTCAAAAGCCTAACAACTTGAGGAAGATCTTGACATCGGTAAAGATGGAAAATGTAATGAAGCAACTTGAAGGAGCTCTTACAGACTATGATGTAGAGAAATTGAAAAATATCAAATTAGAAGATGATTTAAGGGCAGCTCAAGATATCATTCAGGCACTTCAAGAAAATTTTACTGTTGCAAGAAATAAGAGAAGAGAACTTTGTGAAAATTTGCAAAATGAGAATGATGAAAAGGAATCACTTAATCATATGATAAGCAAGTTGAAACAAGAGATCATGACAACAAAAAATGAAATGTAAGATATGACTATGAGATTTTGCAAAGAGATTGAGGACATGAAGAAGAATTGACTAGAAGACTAAGTGGTGCAGCAAATGAGAACACAAGACTTAGCTATGAAAATGACATGTTGAAGACAGATTTGATGCATACTCAGAATGACTCAAATGAACTGATGAGACAAAAAGAAATCTTGGAAAGAGAACTGGAAAGTGCAAATCAACACAAAGAAAAAATCAAGAAAAGCTCAGAGGAACTTGGTACCTTGCTGAAGAATCAAAAACCTAAAGGTGACACTTCTGGAATTGGCTTTGAAGTTGGTGAAAGCTCCGGTACTACAAATACTCATGATCACAGCAAACCGGTAAGACAACCTAATGCTTATAAATTCAATGGAAAATACTTTAACTGTAATAAGTATGGTCATAGAGAAAATGAATGTAGATCTAGGAATTATCAGAATATCAACACACCCACCGGTCGATGTTCAAAATGCAACGAAGCTGGTCACAACTCTAAAAACTACAGAATGAATGTGAGATGTTATGTTTGTGGAAGATTTGGACATTTATCAAATCAATGCAGAACACAAACTGGCATAGGTTATGGGAAAGCTATTCAAAAGAATAATGTAACTTTTTATGCATGTAACAAGATTGGGCATATTGCTAAATTTTGTAGAAGTAAAGGAACACCGGTAGACAACAAAAGTGCTAGCTTGAAAGGTAAAGAAAAAGTTGAAGAGGTTAAGCAAGAATTCTCAAAACAATGAATTAGAAAAGCTGATCTAAATATTGGGAATACTCCTCCACTGGTAGAACAAACCAATGCTTCACCAGAAGGACAAAGGGATGCTTCACTGGAAGGATAGAGCAGTGCTCCACCAACAGGAAGTTCTTCATCTAATTGAATAAAATTTCCTTGAGGGTTGGGCAATCTATTGATACATGTGATAATTATTCCCTCAGTTAGAGATAAGTGTTTATGGTGAAAATGGATAACAAAAATAACAATATTGAAAGGATAAATAAATTCAACCACAAAACCCTAGCCTAACAACAACAAAGATCCACCATAACATATGAAGATTACCTAAGACAATGCAAATCAAACGAAATCACAAAGATTATACCATCACATGTCCAATAGGGTTTGGATCTCCATTCTCCTATCTACATTGATCTTGTTTGATGTATTTGCTCTCAGATTTTATGTGCACAAGAGCTCAACAAAGAATGGAATGTGGTTGCAAGTAGGATCGTATATGTCAAAAGCATAGTGTAGTCAAGTGCGTAAATTGATTAGAATGATTGATTAGCCAGGGTTTGATAATGAAGGAAGCATCTCCTTATATAAAAGACACTATATGAAATGGAGGGATAAGATTGAGAGGTGTAAAAGGAGGTCGGCTATGATTAGAGGGTAGGTAAAAGAAATAATAAAATAATGAAAGGGGTAGATAGTGTATGAATTAAGAGATGAATGACATGTGTCATGGGTAGAAAAGGCTAATGAATTAATTAAATAAATAAAGATTTATATAATTAATAGAAGAAGTGGGATCAATTAAATAAATAAAATATTTATTTAATTTAGGAAAAGGATAATTTAAATAAATAAATGTATTTATTTAAATGAGAAATAAGGCTAGAAGAGGATAAATGAATTATTTAAATAAATAAAGATTTATTTAATTAATAGAAGAATTAAGCTTAGGTAATTAAATAAATAAAATATTTATTTGATTAGACTAGACAATTTTGGGTGTCTACATTTTGCCCCTCTTTGAGACAATGCGGCTTGTTGCATTGTTTCAAAGAAGATAAGATGAACTGATATAGAGTTGCCCCAAGATGGGAATGATATGCCCCCTCGAGAGATTGGATGAAAAAAAATGTCTGAAAAGATCGCAGACAATCTCTTGATAAGAAAGAGAGTCTAGAATGGACTGACCGGATAAAGTTACAAAGTCACGGGATAATGAAAACTGACTCGGGAAACGAGGGCTAGGGCAGTCTATAAGATAGATCACGAGGGAAATACATCCTCATTGTCATCCACACATCCAAGAGATCAAAGTGCAAAGTGAGAATAGAGCAGCAACAGTCAGCAGCGGTGGCCTTTGTTCACAGATTCGACCGTGTTCGCCGATTCCAGAGGCTAGCAGAGGCAGGAGAGCCAGTAAGTACCACAAAACCTCCTCGTACTTTGATGCATTTATTGTTGTCATTAATGCATGCTAGGTAATGTAATAAATGCACTTTAGGTTAGGGTCCAAAAATGTCAAAAAATATCCAGGCGTGTCTGCTAGGTGCCAGGCGCGTCTATGCTCGCTAGGTGCATCTGTGTTTGTGCCAGGTGCATCTATGATGGAAAACGCGTTTGTGCCGAATGCATCTGCGTCTGTGCTGTGTAGGCACGTCTATGCCAAGAAGGCATGTTTGTGTTGCCCAGATGCATCTGTGCAGACCATAGGCACGTCTGTGTCACCCAGGTGCGTCTATGTAAAACAGGCGCGTTTATGCAGTCTTCAAGCGCGTTTAGGTCAGGAAAGCGCGTTTGTGTCCAAAAAATATGAATTTTTGTCTTCTAGGTCAAATCGGCAGTTCTGTGATGAACATACGCTGTCGATTGGATAAGCTGCTGAGAGGATACACTCAAGCAGGTCCTCTAGGGAAGACTAGGATAACAAATAGGGCTAGGCTTGACAATTCTGTGATAGAACATACGTTGCCAATTAGGAAACTACTCAAGAGGATTCACTCAAGCATAGGCCCTAGGATAAGATAGATCAAGGCACTTTGTGATGAACAGTGAGTGCAAATGTGAGCAGCACTTTGTGATGAATAGGGAGTGCCAAACACGTAGTACTTTGTGATGAACAGGGAGTACCACTAGGATAGAAGCAACACTTTATGATGAACAGTGAGTGTCACTAGGATTGAGATGATTGATTTGCTTGACTGCAGGAGTATTTGCCTATGTTGGAGTCACGGGAGAGATTCCCATCGACTCAGAGGTTGCAACCTGAGTTGATAGTCGAGGACCAAGCTACGATTGAGGCCATGGGATTGAGACATATTCTGTATATGCCTGAGTTTCAGGAGAACATGGGATTGCTGACTGCATTGGCGGAGAGGTGGCACTCTAAGACTTGCACTTTTCATTTGTCGATGGGGGAAATGACAGTCACCCTGGAGGATGTATACAGGATTCTGCAGATACTAATCGATGGGGAGATAATTCCATACGATCGAGATGGAGATAGGGAGGCCCTGAGATGAGTGTTTCAGGATCCAGGACTAGAGATGAGGGCTGGACATGTGGCATGGGACACAATGACACAGATAGGATTAGCACTACCAGTAGTATTGGCAGGAGTGATCAGTGGGTTCCTCTGTCTGGATAGGGCACCATAAGGATTGGCTGTGGGCTGGGGAGGAGCATTGGAGACACTGGTCACATAGCACACCAGATATGCCTGGGGACCATGTGTGCTAGCACACCTATATTACGAGCTACATCAGTTTGTGTACCATGGGTCAATGGGATTGGGCTACGGGGTGACATTGTTACAGGTGTGGGCCTATGAGCATCTGCCAGTGACGAGACTGATACATTTTAGGGGCAGAGGTCACAGACACAGTTTTGTACACTTATACGACATGATCACTTTGCAACCACAGATTGGTAGGTTAGAGCACTGGCGACGGGTGATTAATGACATTGATATGGTTATATGGAGGCCATACCTGGGATGCGAGCAGTGGGAGGATGATGCAGTAGAGCTACCATACACCTTTCGAAGTAGGTATCTGATTGGGCAGACGCCCTATGTAATGGAGAGGCAGCTGGTGGGCAGGGTGGGCAGGCAGTTCGGCAGGATCCAGCGGATGCCACGGGGTTCAGGCATGTATGCACAGACTATCAGGGATCAGGCGTAGTTTGGGCCCTTATTATCATATGATCAGGCTGTTACATAGCTAGTAGAGATGATGCCCCTACCTTGGGACATGTGGCCAAAGATTGAGGATGCCGACATGGATGCCAAGTACACAGCATACTCAGCCGAGCATCCATTCCCACGCCTGACAGATCCAGGAGAGCTACTAGATGGAGATGGTGGTGGGGATGGGGATGATGATGGAGATGATGGTGGTAGAGGCCGACGGAGGAGGAGGGGGGTAGTTGGAGAGAGGAGGGTGGTGCCACAGAGGGAGGGTGGAGAGGACAGGTAGGCTCGGGTAGTGAGGGGTCACGGTGGATTACCGCTATAGCTGTCAGCAGCACAGGGTCCCAGACAGGTGTAGGTACAGGGATAGTACAGGGACAAATACAAGGATAGGCACCAGTATAGGCACCAGTACAGGCACAGGCATAGGGGCAGGCACCCGTATAGGGGGAGCCACAAGGGGCTGAGGTAGAGGAGGATGAGCTGACGGAGCTGAGGGAGATCTGCCAGGGATAGGCAAATGAGATCCAGGAGCTAGAGAGGGAGAGGGATAGGCTCAGGAGGTGGCTCAGAGATACTAAGCGGGAATGGGATCAGGCCATTCAGTGCTACACAAAGGCTAAGATAGCACTGAGGGCTGGGAGGCAGGCAACAGAGGACACAGGGGCTGGATATGCCTATGTCCTGCGGGCAAGGGAGGAGATCGGTTACTGGCGGGATCTCTATTATGGTGCGGTGCCAGCTGATGAGCGGGCGAGGAGCTTCCATAGACCATCGCGGACAGCGACAGCTATGGGAGGGAGCTGAAGGAGATAGGCATCGAGTGGTGGGGTTATGGGTCCTCCACCACCACAAGATAGAGGGGATAGGAGGGATGATCCTAGGGCGGGTCCTTCGGGGGCTCAAATTCCATCAAGGCCAGGCGGCTCCGAGGGAGGGAGTTCATCATAGCCATAGAGGGCTCCCTATGTATCAGTATTGTACCATTTTTATATGATGATGTAGACACCTACGGGTGATTGTAGCCATATGATTTTGACATCATTGTATCATGACACTTTATATATATATATATATGAGATGATTCATCTTTGCGGCAGCTATATGCATGTGTACCTATGTGATGAGATGTTCTTATGTGATGCTTATGATATGGATGCAAATATGTATATGATGCAATGCAATATATATATATATATATATATTTTGTTGTTTTATGTTTTAATATGTGTATGTATGATGCAAGTGTGAATGTATGTAATGTAGATGAATATGATAATGCAAATGTAAATTGTGCTAACAGGTGTTGTGTGCAGGATGTGATGTAGTTGTGATATCTATATGTATGTATGAAATGCTTATATGTGGTAATGCAGGTGCAACTACATGAAATGCAAATGTTTTTGGTGTGTCATTATACTCAGTCATGTGATAGCAGGCTACGCGGACTCAAGAAGGACGATGGAAGTCAATCAAGAAAGGGGGATGAAAGATAGAAGATATGATAGTGAAAGATCTTCTTGTGCATTATCATCATTGAGCTTTATTATGGCAAGTAGGTTATGACAATCGAGGCATATGTTTGACCTAGAAAGTCATTGTACCTATTTGCATTGAGATAAGATAGTCACAAACAAGGAATGCCCCAGTTCATACTAGACTCACAGTGTCCTCATATCCTTGGACAAGTCATAGCATTACTAAGTGACAATCCACAGACAACAAAAGAAAAATAGGTGACAATACCCCATCCTTGCCTTTCTAGTCAAAGACATCCTGGAGATAGAATCTCTAGTCAGAGACATCCTGGAAAAGCTAAAAGACATGTCACCAAAAAAGATGAAATCAAAAGAAAACTAGGACTCGACACCAACATCCATTGTAGTCCTCAAGTTTAGTGTCTCTTGTCACTTGTATAAATCTTATTTGATTGTGGTCACAATGTTTACTTTCACAAAAAGGATAGATAGCATGGAACCATAATGTTGTTTGAATCTGTTGAAAGATTTGATTTGTTGAAGCCCATTGTTGCTACTATGTCTCATCTAAAACTGACTGAATCCATGAAACTGATACTTTATTGCAGAGAAGATGAAACTTTATTGCGAATCTGTGATGCAAATGTTGCTTTATTGTGGATTGTGCACGGATAGACTGAAGGAAGCTGGAAGAAACTGTACTCCTCAAAACATGTGATGTTCTCAATTCCACACCCATCACTAGATGTAGGATTTGCCTTAGCCACAGATAGGAGCTGATTTATTATGGATGGAAAGGGAGTGAAAGGGGAGGTTTATTATGAATGGCTAACCAATCTTGGGTAGATCAATAACAAGCCATGATGGGAATGGGTAAGTTTATTATGAACAAATAGGTTGTGAGTGTGTGCAAAGTGAAAGGATGAAATTGAATCCTGAAGGAGGGAGGAGCAATGTCTCTATGCATGGCGCTGGTGACCCAGTTTTCACCATCGTACTTGCCCAGGGCGCCACCAAAGTGGTTTTCACCGTTGGACGAAATGTTTTTCTTTACTTTTTTTTATTTTCAATTTTTTTTGTGTCACAAGGCGCCTGTTTGCCAGTTTTCACCAAGTAACAATTTTTTTGTTTTATAATTTTTTTGTATTTTTGAATTTTTTGAATTTTTTTGTATTTTTTGAATTAGGATATTCCAAAGAGCTATGTGTAAAATCTGTGAAGGTGCATGCTATTGATAGGATCCTCCAAAGGTTCACCTTCTGTAGTTGAGAGTTGATATGCCCTAGATCCATATGCTGCTGTAATGATGTAAGGACCAAGCCAATTTGGTTCGAACTTGCCCTTCTTCTCTCTGTCTTGCTGATTTTTGGGGTTTTCTCTGAGAACCAAGTCACCTACCTCAAATGTGCAAAGCTTGACCTTGTGATTGTAGCTGTGACTCATTCATTATTGATAAGCCTTGAGATGATTAAAAGCAATTTGTCTTCATTCATCCAGTAGTTCAAGTTCTTGTAAGCGGGAGACCCTATAGTCTTCATCACTGATAATGTTTTGCAAAGAGACTCGTAAAGAGGGTAGCTCGACCTCAATAGGCAAGATGGCTTCAACATCGTAGACAAGTGAATAGGGTGTGGCTTCTGTGGGCGTGCGAACACTTGTGTAGTAGGCCCAAAGTGCAGGATTAAGTTGGATATGCCAATTACAGCCAGCGTCGTCAACTGTCTTTTTTAGGATTTTAAGGATTGTCTTATTAGACGCCTCAACTTGACCATTACCTTGGGGGTAATATGGTGTGGAGAAATGATGAGAAATATGGAAGCGGTCACAAAGTTCACGAACATCCTGATTTTTGAAGGGGTGCCCGTTATCAGTGATAATGGAAATAGGAATATCGTATCGGCAAATGATATAGTTGAGGATGAACGTAGCAATCTGTTTTCCAGTGACTTGTGTGAGAGGCATGGCTTCAATCCATTTTGTGAAATATTTTGTGGTAGTGATAATGAATTTATGACCATTGGAAGAAGGAGGGTGAATCTTGCCTATGAGATCGAGTCCCCACTGACAAAAGGGCCAAGGAGATGCAATTGGTTGAAGTTATTACGCTAGTGCATGTATGAGGTCTCCATGAATTTGACATTGCTTACATTTCTTGACAAATTGATATGAGTCCTTTTCCATATTGGGCCAGTAATATCCAGTCCTGATGAGTTTATTGGCTAAGGTAGGACCACTAGCATGTGGACCACATATCCCTTCATGTACTTCACGTAATGCAATCTGAGCTTTATCACTTTCTAAACATCTAAGAAGAGTGCCATCTAGACCTTGCCAATATAGGATATCAGCTAAAATGACATATCGAGAGGAATGGTGAATGAAAGTGCGACGTTGGTTATTGGATAAATCAGGAGGTAGGGTATTGTCACGAAGGTATGTGAAGATGGAACCATATAACTGGGACTCAGGACTGATGACACATATCATCTCAGTAGGAATGATTTCATATGAAGGAACCAACAGGTTATCCACCAAGAACTCATAGCGGGTCTCATTTGGAGGTAGATCAATCAGTGAAGCAATTGTAGCCATGGCATCTGCGGCTCTATTCTGCTCTCTTGGTATCTACTCAAAATCTATCTTTGTGAAGTGTTGTTTTAGGTCATCCACCATTTGTTTGTAAGGCATTAATTTTTCATCTTTTGTTTGGTAATCATCAGTTGCTTGGTGGATTACAAGTTGAGAGTCCCCAAAAACATGAAGTTCCTGGATCTTCCACTGAACTGCAATCCGTAATCCAGTTGTTAATGCCTCATATTCCGCTATATTGTTAGTGCAAGGAAATGATAAGCGGTATGACTTTGGTATAGAATCCCCTTGAGGAGTTATAAAGAGGATGCCAGCTCCTGCCCCATGCTGTGTGTATGAGCCGTCGAAGTATAGTTGCCATGGCTTTGCATGTGACATTGTTAAAATGGATTCATCTGGAAATTCTGAACTTAGAGGAACATCATCTATCATGGGGGCATCTGCTAATTGATCTACGATGGCTTGTCCTTTTATTGCTTTTCTGTCCACATACTCGATGTCGAATTCACTCAAGATCATGACCCATTTGGCTAGTCGCCCAGTAAGTGTTGCTTTATTGAGAAGGTATTTCAATGGATCGATTCTTGCAACCAACTTAGTCTTATGAGTGAGCATGTAATGTCGTAATTTCTGCAAAGCAAAGACCATGGTGAGACATGCACGTTCAATTGGTGTGTAGTTTAGCTCATATCCCACCAATGTGCGACTGATATAGTATACTGCTTTTTCCTTGCCCTCAGCAATTTGTTGTGCTAAGAGTGCCCCCAGTGCTATTGGAGTAGCTGATATGTATAGTAACAAAGGCTGATCTGGAACTGGTGGCATTATAACTGGCAAATTCAGAAGGTAATCTTTGAGTGTCTAGAAAGCCTGTTGACAGTTATCATCCCATTTGAATTTGATGTTTTTATGTAGTAGGTGCTGAAAAGGATTACACTTATCTGCAAGTTGCGCTATGAATCTTCGTATGGACTGGAGTCTCCCTTGTAAAGATCGAAGTTGACTGATATTTCTTGGTGGTTGCATCTCCAAGATGGCCTTGACTTTTGCTGGATCAGCTTCGATTCCTCTTTTGGATACAATGAATCCTAGGAGCTTCCCGGAGGTTACTCCAAAAACACATTTCTTGGGGTTTAATCTTACTTTGTATTTTTCCAACCGATCAAAGATGACTGAAAGTATGTTCAAATGTGTATTTCTGTCTATTGATTTTCCCAAGAGGTCATCAACATAATCTTCCACAGTTATGTGCATGAGATCATGAAAGATAGTAGTCATGGCTCTTTGATATGTAGCACCTGCATTTTTTAGCCCGAAGGGCATGACATTCTAGCAGAAAGTTCCCCAAGGACAAGTGAATGATGTTTTGTGTTGATCCTCGGGCGTGATCTTTATTTGATTATAACCAGAGAATCCATCCATCAACAATAACATTTCATGACCTACTGTGAGATCAACAATCAAGTCAATATTTGGTAATGGGAAGTCATCCTTTGGACAAGCTTTGTTGATGTCTCTGAAATCTATACATATTCTAATGTTGCGATCTGGTTTACTGACAGGCACTAAGTTGGAGATCCATTTAGGATAATCAATTGGGTGTATGAATCCGACATCCGATAATTTCTCAAGTTCTACTTTGACTAGTAATGCCACTTGTGGATGCATCTTTCTTAGTTTCTGTTTCACTGGTTTTGCCCCCAGTTTAACTGTCAAATGATGCATTACCAAATCCAAATCTAATCCAGGCATATCAGCGTATGACCAGGCAAAATTGATTTGTCGTTCTTTGAAGAAACTTATGAATTTTGACCTTTCTGACTCCATCAATGATTGAGCCAGGAATATGTTGTGTGGAACTTCTTCAGTACCAATGTTTGTTTTGATAGTCTCCTCTACCAACATGGATGATTTTTCCTCATATGATACTGGGAGAATGTTGAGCCTTCCATCTTCGGGTGCCTCAGAGAGGTTTTTGCCCTTAGATACGTCCTTTCTTTTTACTTTTTTGGGGTCAGACAGCGCCACAGTGTGGTTTTTGCCATAAGACCCTTGGTTTGTTCTTATCTTCACATTTTTGCGACTGGAAGGTCCGACACCCTCACCAAAATATGCCACACTATTGAGTTCTATAGTGTATCCCGCTTTATGGTCCCCAGGAGGAAGATTGTCTCATATGCCAAGATAGTCAATAAAAGCTTCATCATTTTGGAATGTGTCAAACTGTGCAGGTCCTTCATGATCCCAGTCAATGAGTTGGTGGTGAACAAGGGGAAGGCTTTTAATGTCTTCGAAGTTAGTGGGACTAAGAGTGAAGATGTAGTTATATTCGGGTATGTCAAGGTAATTATCGAGGTCATCGATGGCACTCTTCTCATCAGTCTTGATCGCAAATGAATCCAAATTATCATCACTATTAGCGCATTCTAGGACAGGTGTTCTCATCCTATGTGGTTTCAACCTAGAACCTTCTGACAAGGACTTTGTGGAATCCTCATGGGTTGTTTCTTGACCAACTTTGAATCTTTTATAAAAATCCTCCTCTTTTGTGGGTTCATCTGGCTCTTTGAATGTCTCAGTGAGCTCGTAGTCACTGCAAGACTTGTCTAAACCCCATTCCCATTCATTGGAGTTTGTGGAATAGTGACCTTCTTGTTGAATTTTGGCAGCTTTGATTTGTAAGGCTTCTTCTATCTTTTGAGTGTGGATCTTGGAAGTCAAGAAACCAAGTCCTTTCGAGTGTTCCTTTTTGAAAGTCAATTCAGGTTGTAAAGGTTCAATGATGTCTTCCTTTCATAACCCAAGAGGGATTTTTCCATCATACCCGAATTTTTGTAGGATCTTGAAACCTTTGCCATATTTCTCACATGGTAGACTGATGTGATCTTGTGTATCAATTTCAAGATCTTTGTAAAGAATTTTGTATAAGTCCTCTTCCAGTTTGCCCCATCTTTGAAAGGTAGTAGGGTCCCATTTGAGTACCATGATGGATACTTGCTTGTTAGGATGTGGTCTTCCATATTCTTTTGGTGAACTCATGACTTGTCGTAAGTACATGGTCTGATTTAAAGTGTATTCGCCCATGCCCTTGTCCTGAAATTTGCCTTTAAGCTCACTTTGTTTTGATGTCGAAGGTTTTAATGACTCAGGATCAATGTATGCCGAAGAAGGAATAGCTTCGTGATTACTGGGAATGATGGTCTCAGTTTTTGATCTCAAGTTATTGCAATATATGAATGAATTAGGATCACTATTAACTGTTACCTCCACTCCATTGTGAGGAAACTTAATGCATTCATGATATGTAGATGGCACGGCTCTCATTTCATGAATCCAAGGATGCCCTAGCAATATATTGTAAGTGAGATCTAGATCTAGGACTTGACAAACCACATCCTTCGTAACTAGCCCAATTCTGAGAGGTAAGGTGACTGTGCCCTTGGATGAATGCTCTTCATCATCATATGCCTTGATAGTGATTTGATTTGTAGAATTCACAGCTTTATCAGAATATCCCAATTGTTTAATTGTGCTCAATGTACAAATGTTTAGACCGGCTCCTCCATCTATCAGGACTCATTTTATTTGATGTTTGTGTATGAAGGCCTCAATGTGTAGTGGTGCATTATGTGGCTGACTTACGGAGGCATCGTCAACTTCTATGAATGTAAGGGAATGTGGAATGGAAAGGTATCCCACCATGGCTTGAAACTGGTCCACGTTCAGATTAGTAGGAATGGCAGTGTCTCTCAAGATTTTATCAAGAAAGGCCTTATGTGCGAGGGATATGAGTAGAAGCTCAAGGATGGAGATGAGCATGGGTGTTTTCCCTAATTGTTCTACAAGGTCATACTCGGGCTTGGTTGACGAAGATGGGGTGTTTTTGGCTGGAGCACCTTACAAAGTGATTTTACCTCGACGGGTTGTAACATGACATTCAGAGGTAGGTTCGGAAGAAGATCCAACACCTTTTAGGACAATCTTGGGTCTCCGGGTAGAATTCTTAGGGTTTTTGTCCTTGATGATAATGGTAGAGACATAATTGTCCATTGAAATGTGATTGATAGTTGAATCATAGTTATAGGTTGCTCTAGTATAGTTGGTTTGGTCATCTGTGGCTTTAGCTTTTCCCTTGTCATGTTTTGGGAATGGTTCCTAAAACATCTCATGTTCTTGATTGGATGAGTGTCCTTCAATCTCAATGTCACCTCTATCAATAAGATCTTGTATGATGTTCTTCAATCGATGACAATTTCCTATCTTATGACCCTTGCTCGTATGAAATTCACAATATTCATCATCATTCCACCAATTTGGTTTAACCTTTGGTTCATATGGAGGAAAATCTAGAACTGTGATTACTTTGTTTGCCACTAGCTTCTTGAAAAATGACTCAAGTGGTTATCCCAATGGGGTGTACTTCCTTCGTGATCTAGAAGTTGTTTGAGTATTCACTGGATTGTTTGTAGAACTTGATCCTGAAAAAATGAATTTGGGCCGCACTGTGTTGGCATCAACAACACCATCATTGACTGTGTTCTTGTTTTTATTCCAAAATCTTGGCTTGTCTTTTCCTTTAAAGTCATCTTTGTTTTCCTTGAATATCTTAATGACTCCTTGTTCAATTAGGACCTTCTCTATTGCTAAGCTTTTTTCAATGACGTCCTTGAAGGTGGACAAACAAGATTTCCTTAAATCATAACCAATGTCTTTGTTAACATTCTGGGTGAACATCTCTACCATTTGTTTTTGTGGAATTTCACAAGAGCATCTACTGGCTAGATTCCTCCATCTTTGTAAAAATGATGCAAAAGACTCTCCCTCTTTTTGCTTGGTGTTGCACAAAGTAGTGACTGATATGTCTATCTCTATGTTGTAGGAGAAATGTTGAATAAATGTCTCTGCTAGATCACCCCATGACTTAATACTAGGTGGAAGTTGGGAGAACCATTCCATAGCTTGATCACCTAAGCTTTGTGGGAATAATCTCATCAAATATGTCTCTTCTTCTGCTACCTCAATGCAAGCTATGAAAAACTGTCTTATGTGTGCCTTAGGATCCCCTTTTCCTCTATACTTATCAAATTTAGGTGTCACAAAGTGTGTAGGAAAAGGAAGCATTGGAATGCTCTTGTCAAATGGATAAGGACATATGTCTCTCATTGTGTATGTTGGCTTTGGTGTATTTATGTCCTCCATTTTCTTTTGTAAGTCCCTAATTTGTTGCTCCAAATTGCTCTTAGATGGAGATCAACTTCTTGGACCATACCCCATGCTTGAGGCACCAATTGGAGGAGAAGCATGTTGCATATATGGATGATATTGATCATACACATGTTCATATGGAGGAGGTCTATAGTGATGCTGCATATATGGACCACTTGGTATAGATTCATGTTGAGAAACACCATATCTATTTTGTCCATGTATACCATACTCTACAGGCATGTCATGTTCTAATGTGTTGCCCCCAAATTTGACACGGGGTTTCCTTGTGTCCAAATTTTGAGCATGCCTTTGAATATCCAATTGCTTTGGTGGTTGATCCTTAGCGTTGATATGTGATTGAGCATATTTCTCTACATAAGACTTCCATAATGGTCTACGAAGGTGAGTATCATATGCTTGACCATGTGTGTATGGAACCTCTAGTTTTTGAAACAAAGATGATGGTGATTCAGGTACCATATGTGGTCCTCTATTGCCTCCACTATTAGGCCTTCTTTGATCCATGTTGGAGTGAGTTTGTTGCAAAGGCTTATTTTCCATTATTTGAGACATGTGAAAATCATGAGGTATCTTGGCTCCACTTTGTGCCATCATTTGTAAGAAGTATTGTCTATCCCTCCTCATTATTTCCTCAATCAATCGATTGAAGCGGGGGTCCATAATGGATTCTTCCACATTTGCTGAATGTACGGAAAATTTGTCCATATTGTCATTGTGTGTATCATTGTTGTTTGTAGTGTCCATGTTCTCAAAATTTGGAATGTTTCTATAGGCATCCATGTCAGGTAATGTAGTATGATCAGAACTGAAAAAGATATCATTGTCATACTCATAAGAACTCATGTTTGCGGACTCTTGAGCCTCTTTAGTTTCTCTCCTAGATTTTTGAAGATGGTTTCAACCATGAACTAGGTATTGACCAAGATGTGTTAGACTAGATGAAAATGGAAAAGGTATGGAAGACCAAGAGTTGGATGGAATGTAAATGAACCCGAGGTGTACTTGCAATGTCCAAAGTGTAAGACCAAGTATGTATGTAGTAGAGTAGGTGTGACTTCCAAAGAGAGAATAGTTTCTCTTGATGAGGTAAGTTGACCTTGACTCTAAGTAAGACCAAATGAGACCCAAAGGTGAGAGACCTTGATGAGGGACCACTTAGCAAAATGTTGTTGTATGTAGTGTGTTGACAAAATATGATGAGGACAAGCAAGTGACCTTTTGACTCAAGTTTAGACAAATGTAAATGTAATGTAAGGTGTAAAGCAATGATGGACTTTGTGAGACCCAAAGACAAGTTGAATGCTAAATGAAACCTTGGAGAAATGACCTAGGAAGCTCAAGAATGCCGCAACTGACTATGTTTGTTTGCTGGACTGTAACAGTTTTTGTTTCTTTTTTTTTTCAATTCTAATCACAGACGCACCTGTATACTTCACAGACGCGATTTCTTGACATAGACGTGGTTTTGTTTAACACAGACGTGTTTCTGAGATTTTTATAAAATGCACTATTGATTCTGGAAACACAGACGCTATTATATCAAACACAGAAGCGTTTCTGCAAAATTTGTGCAATTTTTTCCAAGCTATGAAGTTGTTTTGTTGTGACCAAATCTGACTGTTTGACTGTTTTTCGTGACAAGAGGACACAGTGTTGATGAAGACCCAATGTTTGCAAGTGTCTAGACTCAAAATGACTCCAAGAAAAGTGTGTTGTTTGATGTAAAAAAAAAAATTTGCATACACTTGAAGACACAAAAGACATAATGTTTTGCTGTTTGGTCTTGAATGTTTTGAATGTTTAAAATAAGTCAAGCACAATTCTTATGGCTAGCCAAAACAATAGTTGTTGATCCCACATGAGGTTTTACCCTTGAGGCTATGCTATTCAGAGCGGATACTTAGATGCTTGACCTCACTAGCTCCACCCTCGGCACTCACTTCTCAGGTCAGCCAAGCATTAGTCCCCATGAAAACTCCCCGTGGCGAACTTTGCATCTCTACTAAGAACCGTATGTGTGTGGGCCGCTACCAGAGGTCCAACCTCCTGCCCCAACAACTAGAAGGATTTGGGCTTCTAAAACAAAAAGGTGCTAGTAAGGACATCCGCTCGTGTGGCCATACATGTGGCACTTTCAGCTCTATAAATACGGAAGGCTCCTAGCCGGTAGGGGTTATGCCCTACAACTGATCAAATAAATTTGATCAAACGGGTTTATGGGGAGACATAGTGTCGGTATGAACTAATCAGCACACGTTATCCATAGTTTTCACCATGAATATAGTTGTTTATAGTGGTTCGAAAGAGGTGGGTTTTCCTCACTACCACTTGGGTCATTCTCTTCTCACTAGTAGTCCTAATGACCACATGGGAAGACAGGCCCTCTAAAGAATAAATAGAAAGAGCCTATTGCTCAAGACACAAAAGACAATGATTCAATTTTTAGTGCACCAATTGAAGTGTTTGCTAGTCTATGAAAACAAGGCACATAATAAAAATCCAAAAACCCTTGCCAAGGACCTACAACAAAGATTTGTTAGTAGTTTGGATTTGTTTCAAATAATCACCCCTTCTTGCAAGCACACAAGTTAGGTAAATTTTAAATCCAAAAGACTTTGTGAAAATAGGGGCCTTCAACAAAACGATTTTGCTTTCAAGACAAGCTGCACCAATTTTGTTAGCTAGATCTAAAAATGTTAGCTCAAAATAAACCAGATCTGAAACCTTAAATGCAAAACCCAAAACTAAATCAATAACTCAAAATTTGAAACCGGTGCACACAAACGCGATTACCTTAGACACAGACGTGACTTTGTGACACAAGCGCGGTTCTGTGAAACACAGACGCGGCTACAGAACCCAGACGCGACTTCTGAACACCGACGCGTCTACAAACACCGTAGACGCGACTAAGGAATACAAACGTGGTTTCCAGAATCTGCAAAATAAAATGTTGTCGATAACATAGACGCGATTCTAGATGTCGCAGACGCACCAGAAAATCAAAAACGCAATCCGAAAGTACGCAGACGCGAAAATATCAAAATGCTGTCAAAAATGTCAGATCTGCAACTTCAAAACACAAAATCTGCAACAAGGATGTTAAATGCAAAAAGGGACAAGAGTCCCACTGGGCGTGCCAAAATGTTTATGGTGAAAATGGATAACAACAATAACAATATTGAAAGGCTAAATGAATTCAACCACAAAACCCTAGCCTAACAACAACAAAGATCCACCATAACATATGAAGATTACCTAAGACAATGAAAATCAAATGAAATCACAAAGATTATACCATCACATGTTCAATATGGTTTGGATCTCCATTCTTCCTATCTCCATTGATCTTGTTTGATGTATTTGCTCTCAGATTTTATGTGCACAAGAGCTCAACAAAGAACGGAATGTGGTTGCAAGTAGGATCGTATATGTCAAAAGCGTAGTGTAGTCAAGTGCGTAAATTGATTAGAATGATTGATTAGCCAGGGTTTGATAATGAAGGAAGCATCTCCTTATATAAAAGACACTATATGAAATGGAGGGATAAGATTGAGAGGTGTAAAAGGAGGTCGGCTATGATTAGAGGGTAGGTAAAAGAAATAATAAAATAATGAAAGGGGTAGATAGTGTATGAATTAAGAGATGAATGACATGTGTCATGGGTAGAAAAGGCTAATGAATTAATTAAATAAATAAAGATTTATATAATTAATAGAAGAAGTGGGATCAATTAAATAAATAAAATATTTATTTAATTTAGGAAAAGGATAATTTAAATAAATAAATGTATTTATTTAAATGAGAAATAAGGCTAGAAGAGGATAAATGAATTAATTAATTAAATAAAGATTTATTTAATTAATAGAAGAATTAAGCTTAGGTAATTAAATAAATTAAATTTATTTATTTAGACTGGACAATTTTGGGTGTCTACAATAAGAAGTTGAAAATTATCTATTACCGGCAAACAATGTTAAGTGAATACTTAACCGGCATGCAATTAATGTGGTAGATGGCGAAAAGATATTATAAAAGTAAGGTTTTGGCTCCATTTCATTTCATCGTGATTTCAAATTTTCAGAGAGCGCGAAGATTCCGAGCTAAGGCATTTCGAACAAGAAGCAAGCACACTCCAAGCAATCATCCATCCAAGGTAGTAAAAGGTATTTAATCATGGCATCCACCTCTGCAATTGAATACATAGAAAACCCTACTATTGTTGAAGTAATAAAAAGACCTAGGCCCATATTTCAGTTAGTTCCCGAGATAGCAAAGAAGGATGATACCTTAGGTGCTTTTTCTCAAATTCCTAAGGGAGTTATTTATGCTGAAGACCCCAAAATGTACATCCACTGCAACATTGAAGAGTTAGGAGATGAGGAAATTAAAACCATGTATAAAACCATGATATGTGATAATACCGACAATGTTAAAGATGAACACAAGATCATTGAGACCCTAGGATTTACAGAGATCCTTAGCATTCCTAAATTTCCAAAGGATGTGATTAGGATAGTCTTAAGTAGGGTACATGGAGAATTTTTCTGGTCAGATACAATCCATAAGATCACCAAGGAAGCTGTGAAAGTTGTCACGGGGTAACCAACCACCGGTAAGAGACCAGATAAAACCAAGAAGGTTCCCAATGACCTAGTTATAAACCTAACTGGTGCAACATTCGACAAGAGGTCTCTAAGGGTTAACGATGTAAAAGATATTAATGTGAGATTCATCAGTATGATATTAGGTTATAAAGATACTCATGCTAATAGACTTAATTCAGTTTCAAGTTTATGCATTAAGAGTGCTTATGATATGGTAACAAATAATGATAAAATTGACATATGTGAATGGTTAAAGGATGAATTAATTGACAACCTTGGAAAGATCAAGAAGGACAAGAAAGGAACTTTTATATTTGGAAATCTATTAGTATGCCTAATGCTATACATAACAAAGCAAGTTCCCGGTATAGGTTACAAAGAACTTGGATATGACATATCGGTAGGAAAACAATTGACTGAACTACTCAAAAACATGGGTGAGAATAAGGAAAACAATATTAATGACTTCTTTCAAGCATTAAAGATCAAAATGAAGAAAAGAGTAAGGTTATCTCAGAAAATTGTAGACAAATACAAAGATGATATGTGCTTTGTCATTAAGAAAGATGAAATCTGGATGGAAGCGGTCATCCCAAGGACAATTTGGGTAACCGAGATGGGCTATGAAACAGATGATCACATAGTTGAAACATATGCTAAAGCACTTCTGGAAGCCCCCAATGAACCTAAGGAAGAAGTATTTGGTAGTGCTGAGACTATAGAAAGCCAAATACAATCAAAGAAAAGAGTAAAGAAGGTTGAGGCATTTGTAAGGAAAGGGTCTAGACAAGCAAAAGCCATTAAGGAAGATGTATTGAAGAAAACTGGCATAACAGAGGATGAGTTGGCAGCTCCACAACTTGAAACTTACCTATCACCGGTAGGTACTTCTTTGGAAGGTGACATGCCATCAACTTTTAAAAGAGTTGTAAGAAAAAGAGATCCCTCACTGGCAACCACACCTTCACCTAGGAGAACAAGGCAAAAGCAACAAGCAGTGAGATCTCCAGTTAGAAAGGCCACACCTAAGAAGAAGAAAAGGACAAACAGAGACTTGGCCCCTCTTGATATACTACTAAATGAAATCACAAAGGAAGGTAAACTAAAGGACATAGAGAAAATCTATGACACTCTAATAGCTGATGAGAAAGAGCAAGTTGAGAACAGTGTTATATTGCATATGGACATGTACAAGAAATTTTTGATGGAAGTAGTAAATGAAATTCCTGATGAATTATTCAAAAGACTTAAGGCAAGAAGACAAGCAGTGATAGAATTGGATAAGAAAATAAAAATTGAGAAGCTACTTGTTGTATATCTGGTAAACTCTCCAAAAGAAATTGATGATTTAATTGCTCAAGCAAACAGGTCAGTATTCTCTACTGCACACCGACATATTTCACTAATGGCAGGAAGAGTTATTGAAGTGACAGAGGAAACAGAAGATGGATGGGATATATTCCTGGTTGAAAAAGAAAAACAAGAAGAGTATAGGAACCCTAAACCTATAAAGGTATATCAAAAAGATAGAGACAAGGGGAAAGGTAAAGTTGGTGGACCACCAAGCATCAAAGTTAAAGACAACCTACCCGCACCTTCTTTAAATACTCCACCGGTGAAAATAACAACTACTGAAGATCAACCACCAGCCGAGAGTATGGATGTAGAGGATAATAATCCTAATTCTGAAGTCCTATACACTGTGGATGTTGATACTTAGAAGATCAACATAGTAGTGGACAAAGATACAATTGATAAGTCAGATATGGCTAATGAGCATCCGGTAGCAGGGGAAACAAAGAAACCGACAGAAGATAAAGAGAAAAAGGTAGAGACTGAGTCACAGACTGAGACAATACAACATGCAGAGAAACCAACGGAGCTAAAGGCTCTGGAACAACATCAACCGGAATAGGTACATAAGGAAACAGTGCCACCGGTAACTAGTGAAGTAGGAAAACCAGTGCTTAAAGAAATGCAAACACAAACAGACCTACCAGAGGTCAATACAGCTTGGTTACTTCCACCGATACTCAGATTGTTGGATCATCATCAGCATTCAAATCAACAAATGTGACTGAGGTATTACTTGATTCTATCAGGAAAATAACTGACTGCAGCTCACAGGCTTACAAAGCAATTCATGATTCCATACCAATTTTGAAGGTAATAGCTCCCAACTGTAATATAGATAATAAAGATTCTTTAGGACAATTGGATACAATGTGTAAATATATCTCAGAAAACATTGAGAAAATAAAGGAAGAGTCAGTGAAGGATAAGTTAGAAATTGAAAAATAGAAATTCTTTGATGAGGAAATAAAGAAGTGTAATAGAGATTTTGACACACTTCTACCAGAACTATGTAATTTGTTGAAAGAATACAAAAATCTGTATAAAGATACTTGTAAAAAAAACTTTTTGACTGTAGATATTGACAAGAAAATGAGCAAGGCATAGGATGAGATAAATAAACTTGTAGACAGCTTTGTCAACTCACCTGATACACTATCAGTTTTTGAAGAGAAGATAGCAAATTTTGAGGAAGAACTACTCAAATTGGAAAGAGAGAAAGAAAGAATAATAAATAAGGCAAAACATTTGAGATCTCAACTAAGTCCAAGATTGAACTATTTAGCATCTCTGCGGAAGGAAATTTCTGAGGCATTAACACAAGGAAGAAAAACATCGACAGAGCATTTGCAGCATCTCACCGGTATAGTGAAGAGAACTGAGACAACAATAAAGGATAGTAAGAAGTTTATGGATAGTATAAACTTTATTTTGGGAGATCTTTTTCCGATTATAACTACCCAGCTACAAGATTGAAGTTATGGATAGATCAAACTACAAACTCTACTGACATCTTGACAACCTTTGTCATTGATGCCAAAGGGGGAGTAGTGGGATGAGAAAATTCAAAACACAGGAATCATATGCTCAGGGGGAGCTCTCACATTTTTGGTAAACATTTTTGGTAACATTTTTGGACTACACATTTTTGGATACTTTTTGAAATTTCTCATGAGTGTTGTCATCAATGCCAAAGGGGGAGATTGTTGGCATATGCACACTCCAATGAGACATTGTATGTGATTGAAGGTTTTGTCATTGATGGAAACCTTGCAATTCTATGGCACCGGCAAAGACATTATACTGGCATCAGCAAAACACATTCTACATCGGCACAGAAGAAAAGAAGTATACCGGCACAAAGGCTGACAGGATTTTTGTTATACAATATTTTGTTTATTATTGTAAGCCGACTTGGAAAATTGTAAAATGACTCTTATATATAAAGGAGATCATTGTAGACATTTGAATAAGTGTAGTAGAAGCATTAAGGAAAATATTAGGCAAACCTAATGTGCGAAATATAGGTCAAAGGGTATATGTAAAGAATAGAGCAAGAACCGGTATTGAATCTGGCATTGAAGATGCTATTGTAAAGCAGTACAAGATATTGGATTTGTATAATCCTTATTGTAAGTCAGTGTGACTTCCCATTGAGCAGTGAGCTCTAGGCAGTTGGCCTTCCTGCATGTGCAGGCCCCTATTGTAAGTAATATTCTTTTATTGGCCAGTGAGTGAATATTGTGGGTTACAAATCCCACTAAGGTTTTTCCCACATCGGGTTTCCTCGTTAAAATCTTGTGTTATGGTGTTCTTTTCATGTGGATGTTCTTGATTCTGTTTATTGCATTATTTCTTGCATACCGGTACACTGTTATATTATGTTCTGCATGTTTTAACTTAAGAAATTCTTATTACCGGTTAGATACTGATTCACCCCCCCCCTCTCAGTATCTATGGGACCCCTAACATCAATAAGATTCAAGAGTTGGTTCAGAGGTACTACTATTAGCCAAGGATGAATCAAGATGTGAAAAAGTATGTGGAGACTTGCATAGTTTGCCAAAAGGCTAAAGGTACTTCTACAAACGCCGGTTTATACCAACCTCTTCCCATACCAATTAGACCTTGGGAATGAATTAGTATGGACTTTGTAGTAGGTTTACCAAGGAAAAAGCAGGGACATGACAACATGTATGTCATTGTGGACAGATCTAGCAAAATGGCTCACTTTGTGCCTTGCAAGACTACTCATGATGCATGCCAAATAACTCATTTGTTCTTCAAAGAAGTAGTGAGGATACATGGTTTACGCCTGAGCATTGTTTTAGATAGGGACTCAAAGTTCATGAGTCATTTTTAGAAGACACTTTGGCAAAAGCTTGGCACCAACCTCTCTTTTGGATCAGCCTACCATCCTCAAACAAATGGGTAGACCGAAGTCGTGAATAGAAGCTTGGGAAACTTATTAAGGTGCCTTACTAAGGAATATGGCTAGACATGGGATCAAGTACTCTCACAAGCTGAATATGCATATAATGACACCATGAATAGGACTACAAGCAAGAGCCCTTTCAAAGTGGTCTATGATGTGCACCCAAGAGGTATTTTGGAGTTGAGAGACTTAGGTAGTGCATCATCAAGAAGTGGATATGCAGAAGACTTTTCTCAATCAATGAAGGAGATACATGAATCAGTCAAGCAAGCCTTGACAGAGAACACAAGAAAAATCAAACAAAAAGTTGATGAAAGAAGGAAGAACCTCCAATTTCAAGTGGGAGATCTTGTCATGCTGCACCTAAACAAAGGAAGGGTACAACAAGGAGTGCCTAAAAAGTTGCAAATGAGAAGGATAGGTCCATGTGCCATTCTAGCCAAGTATGGAGAAAATGCATACAAGGTGGATCTACCTAGTGACATAGGATTGTCACCAGTTTTCAACATAGCAGACTTAGTTTCCTACAAGGGACAAATTCAAGGTTTAGATTGCAGTCACTCAGAGGTATCAGATGATGTGAACAACCTTTAGTTACCAGCCAAACCAAATTCAAAGGCCAAGAAGGTGTTGAGTTCAAGGATCGCCAAGAAGACAAGGCATCAAGCCTATTGGGAGAACGTAATCAAATGGCAGGGTATGGATGATGATGAATCTACATTGGTGCTTGAGATAGAGTTTAAGAAGCTAGGCATTGATCAGAATCTGATTCCCAAGGAGGTGACATGATTTTCTTTTGTTTGGGAGAATGGTGCAGGAGCACCTAGGACTTAGACTATTTAGTTTTCTTAATTTTGGATTTTAATGACCCTAGACAAGTCAGTTAGTGAATAAGGACTCTAGGAGGGTCCAAAAGTGAGTGTTAAAGTCAATGTATTCCTAGGTTGAGTTCATTCTTCTTAGGTTTGCATTTTGTGCCTATATAGTGGTTTGAGTAGGTAGTTGACCTTCTTGATGGTCAAAAGTGTCAAAACTTGGTATAGGAATTAGGGAGGGTTCAATTAGTATTAAACACATTTTAAAAGTCATGAATGATGACTTATAATAGGTCTCATAGGTTGAGAAGACCAAAAACTGCAAAACTCCAAAGTTGCAAAAAGTTGTCATGACAACTTTTGAAAATTGTCATGACAACTTTTTTCCTGAATTGGTTAGCGATGGAGTTAGGGATTGTCCAATGCCCTAGAAAGACTCCACACATGGGAAATGATATAAGAACCATCTCTTTCATGGTTACCAAGGTTGGAGACTTGTGCTTTGTAAGTTCAACAATTTGAAACTACTAATTTTCCGACTAGTTGGCAACATTTTGGCTTGTTTTTACTCATTTTGTAAATGAAAATGGATTGAATACATTGATCCAAAAATGGATTGAGTTTCTCTAGTGTGTTATAGTGTTGTTGGTTCCATTTCAAGATTTTTAATTAGTTTACATTAGTGTTTTCTTGTTTTGGTTTGCAAACAGCCAGTTTTGGCTTGTATATAACAGTTTTATGTAAAATGGTTGCCCTATTGGGACATGAAGGGAAACCACTTGTATAGTGTACATATGTAGGGAAAAGTTCTGGAGATAAGTTTCAATATGACTGTCACCTTGTTCTAGGCGAGTCCAGGACAACCTGACTAGAGGGAACAAGGTGAAATTGAAGTGCTAAGTGCATGGGTGAATGCCACACCACCCTCTAATATTTTAGAGGGGTCCATGAAGTTGGGACAGAGTTTTTAATGCAAGGAGAATCCTTGACAAGGTCATTTGATGCCCAAACACCAACTTGACCAATCACTGTCGACTAGAAGGCCTAGAAACCCTTCAAAACCCTCATTTTGGGGTTAGCATATTGTATGGTGGAGTAAGGAGACAAAACCACAAAAATCACTTGGGTTTAGGTGAAACATTGAAGAAAAACCAAACTTTCTAGGGGGTTTTTGGACCATTTTCACTCGAGCCCTAAAAAAATGGATTTTGGAGGCCTAATAGAGCTAATTCCTTGTAGCCATTTTCTAGGCAAAATGGTGAAATCGGTAAGGAGGGAAAGGATTGAAAACCTCAAATGGACCCAAAAGGAATTCAAAACATGTTAGAAGACACCTCCACACCTCTTCATCAACTCACAATAGTAGGAGGTCAATTTTAAAAGTTGAAGCCAAGAAGCCATAATTGAGCACATGGGAAGCATTGTAACTTGGTAGGGTTCCTAGCTATAACACTTGAAGAAAACACCTTGGAATGGTTAAGAAGCAAGCCCTAGAAGAGATTGAGAAGGAAATGGAGGTCTAGAATGCAATTAGGCCTAGAGAGTTGGTGGAATTGAACAACACCAGCTAGGTGAAATGTTGAGAAAACTAGGTGAGCCCCCCATCAGTGTTGTTGCTGAAGAAGTGGATTAAGTCAAGTGCTTAACAAGAAGAAGAAGAAGAGACTGGGTGTGAGAAATAACAAGGTTGAAGAGCTCAACTGGCAACAATGAGGCAACTGATAGTTAGCCATTGAGTTTGACAAAGGAGTAAAACGGTAATGACCAAACCAACAGAGAAGAATCATAGATGATGGAAGAGAAGGCAAGCTGAGAACTGGGAAGGATCGAATGATAGACATCTGACTAAGTTATCAAGATTGGTAGTGAACAACAACAGTGTGATAGAGAGACGAGAGAATCAATAGAGAGTAGAACCGATAGAGAGAAGAACCAATAGAGAGTTGAATTGACAAAGAAGAAGCAGAGATTGAACCACTAAAGGTGCAGTAGAGAGTAAGCTGCATCAGGAGATAGGGTTGCAGCTGAGAGGTAAGCAAAGAACCGATAGAGAATTGGGGAGAGGATAACTAGTAGAAATATTTGCAGAAGAGTTACAAAATTCATTTGTAACAAGAATATTACTTTTTTAATTGATTATGTTCATTAAAGATCACTGAGTTGAAGCTAGGTGCAGGGGTTGGTACTCCTTGGGTTGGTTCCCTAAATCAGGGGTTGGTGCTCCTTGGGTTGGTTCCCTAAACATTGTAATCAAATTTCCATTGTGAGGTTGGTTTGGAGCAATAAAATCCAACAACTTTTTCACTGAGGTTTTTCCCATCTTGGGTTTTCCTCGTACATCTGGTGTTATGTGATGTCCCTTTCATGTGTGACTGCATTTATGTTAATCTTCCATCTAACCGGTAAGTTTTCTTTCTATTAGATCTATTAACCAGTATACACACATAGGATAGAAAAGGGAAAAGTTTGTAAGTCACTAATTTACCCCACCATCTTAGTGGCTCATTATGTCTAGCAGCAGTCACACCAAAAGATGCTAAGGTTGAGGAAGTAGCTAAGGATAAAATAGAGGATACATGAATAGTAGCAGAAAATCCTTTGGTTGATGATCAGAAGACACCTACACAAAATGTTGAACCAAAAAAGGTGCAGGTTAAAATTGAAGTTGAAGTTGAATCCAAAGCAAGAGACACTGTTGAGGAAATAAAAAGAAAGCAATCAATTTATAGATGATCTTGAATTCATTCAAGGACCAATCAATCTTGCATCCTTGTCTCCCATTCAAAAGCTTCAACTTGCATCTTTTGTGCAAGATAATACTAGTGAAGATCTATTGAAATATCACACCGAGGATAGTTTTCTATTAGCTATGGCATCTGACATTTTGGAGAAGCTTATACCATCATTCCAAAAAGATCCCTCTAATACCCCATCCGGTAATTTGAAAAGTTTGATTGATTTTGTAAATATTCATTTTGAATCTTTTGAGAAATCTGTAGAGGAGAAAGCTCATAGTGATTTTAATGCAAAGAGGATCTGCACCTTGAAGAAAATGATTTTGAAAGATAGAGCCACTTTGACTAATTGTGTGAACAATGTGTAGGATGCATTAACTGAAGGCAGTAACTTGTATAAATCATGTCTTTCATTGAATAAATTCACCGCTGATATAGAGAAATAGTCTCAACAGTTCAAGAATCAGTTGGAAAACATATCTCAGTTAGTTGATCCTTTGAAAAATTCTTTGAGCAGTCATGAAAATTAGGTGATATCACTCCCTGAGAAAATCAAACATTTGAATTATGATAAGGAGTGGATAATAGGCAAAATTGGAGAAACTAGGAGTCTCATTACTCCTAAATTGGACGCAATGCTTACTACTCTTTCATATTTATAGAATTCTCTCAAGGCAAGTGAACTAGAAGACCAAAAGATTGCAGAAGCACAATCTTTACTTTTCAGTGGATTTATAACAACCTTTGAGAATTTGCAAACTGTTGGGTAGATCACTTGAACATATTCAAGAATTCCAATGTAGATGTATTTATGTTTTTATGAATTAGGTATGTAGATATGTGTATGACATTCTTTGGCATGAAATTTTTGGTCCCGATATCTTACCTTTGTTATTGATGTCAAAGGGGGAGTGTGTAGGAGTGAAAAATGTTGATCTAAGGGGGAGTCCTTCAATTCCTTAATTCTTTGAGTTCTTGTGATCAAATTTTTGGTTGTAGTGTATATACTTTGGTTTTTGCTCTCACATTTACTCATTTTTCACTAAGTGTTACCATAAATGCCAAAGGGGGAGATTGTTAGCAAGAGACACTGTAGGAATGTTGAGATGTTGTCATTGATGGAAACCCAACTTAGAGATTTCATCCAAATTGTATGGATTCATCCTACTGGAAGTTGGAAGCCCAATTTTTCTTAAGTCTGGAAAGTGGAACATAATGCTTGTCAGAGTGAACAGTTTGGTGGTCAGCGGATTATTTTGGCTAAGTATTATGCTTTGCAAATTTCAGGGAAAGTTTATAGCTGTCATATGTCTTATTCCAAGATTTTGGCCTCTAGTGATAAGTTTTGTGCAAGTTATGAGATCTGGTAATCATGTTTTTGACAAGAATAGTGCATATCAGTTGTAACGTGTGATAATTTATTTTGTGGGTCTTGTAGATCAATTTTGGTAATTGATTATGTGTTTGAGGATGATGAGCTATCATGTGGGAAGAGTGTGGACATTTTTTTTTGGTCCACATATGTATTAGAGATGAATTTGAGTTGACTTGTTCACATTTCATATTTTGTGTCGTGTTCTTGAAATCGACATGGTGATGATCTAAATTGGTGATGCAGATATAAGACATGTTTATATGATCATTTTGGAGATTTATGGATCTATGTGAAGTGTGTATGAGTGATTTTGTGCAGATTCTCATGCAAATGATGAAGATCAGGGCTCCAGTATAATGTAGATTATTAGAACATAGTAGAGTTGTAGAGCAATGTAAGAATTATTGGAGTTGAGAAAATACAACACCACAGGAGCCCAAATAATCTTCACAAGCTAAAATACCTATTACAAGGAGAAGCAAGGAAGCAAATCACAGAAGGAACAAAAACACATGAAAAATATGCTAAAAAAGAGAGAGCACAATATTCTCCAAAAATGTATTGTCAATAATAATCCTTCTTCATACAACGAAAAAAAACAACTCAACCTTTAATAGGTCAAGAAACCCTAAAAGGGAAAACCTAGTTTTGCACATTATAATTAATTAAAATAATTAATTATATGCACCTAAAGTTAGCTTAAATGTAAAAGAGATAAAGAAAACTTAAATAATTAAACAAATATTGTTTAATTAATCAAATAAATACCCGAATACTCTAACACCCCCCTTAAGCTAGACTTAGGGAGAAGCTAAAACCTAGAAGAACTATTGAAAGCAATAAAGATGGGTCCCGACAACAAGGCCTGATCAGGTACCCAAATACAATGAAATCTCTATGAACTGGAGAAATAGAGAAAACCACGTGGGAACAAAACTCTACTCCAAAAAGAGATGGAAAAGAACACCACTGAAGTATGAAGAACCTGCAAACTCTGTCGAAGAATAACTACTGATCTGAAGAACCTCCACTGAAATAGAACATGACTAGGTAGAGAAGACTATAATCTGTATGAGTGCCCTCAAATGACACTACTCGAATCAGAAGGCAAACAAGGAAAAACAACTAAAATCAAAGATACAAATGGCATGAGAAACCAAAGCCTGAAGAGCTAATCAATTGAACCATGGAAGCATTAGAACCAATAGGATAAACCTCCCCATAATGCGGAAGAAGGAGAGGGACAGGAACACTGAAAAGAACAGCCAAGAAGAACTGCATGACGAAGAACCGGGAACATCAAAGGTGCTGAGAAAAGTACATGGTGTCGTGGAAGGAACACTCACTTGACACACACCATGAGGTGAATGTCATGGAATGAACACTCACTGGACAAAGGAAGATGGCAAACAACAGGCAAACATCAACCCCCTCATGGCACTTTATCAATAGTGCATGTACAACAAGGCACAAGATATGCAAGATTCCAACTAAACAATGCATGCTGGCACTTTATCTCAGTGTGTTTACATAAATACAAGCTATAATAAGAAGAAGACTGGAAATAGAAATGAGAACCAAAATAGAGACATCCTAACCAGAGAAGAGATCTCAGGACCTGAAACAACCAAGATATCCACCAGAGTGCTGAAAAACAAAAAATTGAATAAAATATGTATGGAGCAGAATCTGGAAATAAAACTCATATATCTAGAAATTACATAGCACACACTTTCCAAAAATATAAAGTTTTCAAAAAACGGAGGTCAGATGCTCATTCTATGGCTCCTGGAGTGCAAAAATAAGACCTCACTTTGACTGAAAAAAATACAGTCAAATAGAAAAATTGGAAAAAATTACCAACACCATGAGGTCGGGCTTGGAACCAGCATTTTGACACCTATTCGTTTTTCAAAAAAACAACTTCGTATGCCCAAGATAAGGCCAAAAACCCAAACCCCCCCTGAAAGAGACAAAAAAGGCAGTTTGGTGGCTGGGCGGTGCTCCGGTGGCCAGTGGGTGGCGCTCCGGTGGCCAGTGGGTGGTGCTCTGGTGGCTGGATGACTGGGTAGCGGTGCTCCAGTGGCTTCCGATGGCAAGAGCTAGGCAGCGGCGGCAAGGGCCTGGTAGCGGCAACGGCAAGAGAGAGCTGACGGAGCCGACAGATGGAGGAGGCCGCAGGGAGGCGGAGCCGGCTTGGGCTGGGTCAACGGTAGGTGGCGAGGTGAGGTTTGCAGCTGCAGGTGGCAGGAGCAGCAGAGGCCACTATGCCGGTGGAGGCCAGAGTGAGATGGAGGCCGTGGGGGCTGGCAGGTGGCTGGATTGTCAGCTCGGTACCCTGTGGTAAAACAAACCCCAAAAAAAAAAAAAAATTAAAAAAAAAAAAAAAAAAAAAACAACTATCGCCTTTTGATTCTTTTTAATTTTTTTTAAAAAAAAATCAAATTTCAGCCTGCATGCCGTAAAAAGGCAATATTTTTTTCTTGAACTGCGTGCCAGGGTCGTATGGCTTGGATCTGGAGAAAAAAATACTCCCAGAGGCTTAAGAACCAAAATAGGTCAAACTTTATATGACCATAGGGGTTTTTAGGCCTTTTGAGCATGATGGTGAGGTCTATTTAGGCCCAAAGTGCTTAGAAAAAGGGTCAAACCCTAGGTACATAAAAAAATTCTTGAAACCCCAGATCTACTTCCAAAGCAAAAATTCTCAAATCAAGAACAAGTAGCTCTAGATCTAAAGCTCTGATACCATATAGGAGTTGAGAAAATACAACACCACAGGAGCCCAAATAATATCTACAAGCTGAAAAACCTGTTACAAGGAGAAGCAAGGAAGCAAATCACAGAAGGAACAAAAACACAGGAAAAATATGCTCAAAAAGAGAGAGCACAATATTCTCCAAAAATGTATTGTCAATAATAATCCTTCTTCATACAATGGAAAGAAAGAACTCAACCTTTAATAGGTCAAGAAACCCTAAAAGGGAAAACCTAGGTTTGCACATAATAATTAATTAAAATAATTAATTATATGCACCTAAAGTTATCTTAAGTGTAAAAGAGATAAAGGGAACTTAAATAATTAAACAAATATTGTTTAATTAATCAAGTAAATACCCGAATACTCTAACAATAATATGTGTTTTGTGCTTAAAGAGAACTATACTCGGGCATTTGTTGATTCTATTTCATAGCTCAAATTACATTGTAATATCTTACAAACATTTTGTAAGGAAATGAGCCTTCTAGGGTTGTAGCCCTTGTTTGTAAATTGAGTTGTGAGTTCTAGGCAGTGTGCTTGAATGCATGTGCATTCCCCTTATGTAATAATTATATACTTTTAGTAGTGTATAGTAATATTGTAGGTTTGAATCCCACTTGGTTTTTCCCTTAACCAGGTTTCCATGTAAAAATATTGATGTTATGGTGTTGTTGATCTTTGCTTTGTGTTTATGCAAATTACCTATTTTCATATGCATTAAGTGGTTTAAAAATTTGTTTGACAATATCAGAGATTGCATAACATTGATTCACCCCCCTCTCAGTGTTCATTAATTTCAATAGGTCGTACTACTCCAATTGAGGAACTTCCATAGTCATAGGAGGAACCACATGGACAATGTCATCAGATAGCGGACTCGCTACTTCAAATGTGGGAACATTAAACTTGGATTTAGATATGGAATCCAATTGGTGGTGTAAGAATGTAACAATTTGAGCTAGGTTATTGATGGTTTCTTCAATGGATGGATTGAAATTGGATATATTGGATTGTGATGGAGGAGTAACATTGTTTTATGTAGGTGGGGGTTAAGAATAAGGAGAAGGAACATTATATTATGCTGGTATGGAAGATAGTTATGAAACAAAAGGAAAACTCACGAAAGGAGGTATGCAAGAAAATTGATTAATAGGATTTTCCCCATGACACACATCTGTAGGATTAACATTTTGTGTGGAAATAGTCATGATAGAGTATGTAAATGTAGGCACACAAAGCAAGGATGTTAGCGTGTGAATGGAACAGTTAAATTGGCTAGTGAGTTGAGAGTAAACAATAACTTTGGCACAAGTTTTGATTGGCATAATATTAGTATCAATAATTTGAGAAAGGCCACACAACAAATCCACACCTATCTTACCATTTCACACCATTCTTTTGGTTCCTTCAATCAAGGGGACTAGGTACTCACTATCTAGGTATTGTTGACCCATCCATATTGAAGATTCTCAGATTCATTATCAATCTTCTCCAATTGGTCAATAGTAACCCTACTTAGTGATTCATCCACATCATGATAAGTATGAGGAGAATGGGGATAAGTGATGTCATTTGTTGGATTAGAGGAAGCACCAATATTTAGACGAAGTAAGTTACCCATCTAAGGCTCCATATCCTTAGTGTTTAAAAATTGAGAATCCTTAAGTCTACAACTTCTTCTCATTGCAATATTGTATCTAGGACTAAGGGTAACAAAACTCATGCAAAAAGGAAGGAAAATTGGATGCAAAACTTGGAAAATATGATTAAGGAATGCAATTCGCTGTAAAAATAATTGATTAACAAATAAATAAAACAATGTGAATTATAATATTGGATATTAGATGCATCTAAATATAAACATAGCATGTCATAATAATCAAATCTAAAAACACAACTGAAAAATTATGCAACCCATAAGTTAATTTTAGAATAATAAATTAGGTTTTTTTATGAAATTAACTAGTAAATTTATGTAATTAAATTGGAAATAATATTTATGAGTGCAAAAATTAATATTAAAATGCATACATATCAGATCCGTGACAATAAATCAGAAACTAGCATGAAAGAAGTCAAGTTCACAAAAATGTAATGTGGTGAATAAATTAGGTTTTCACAAGTTATACTCTGTAAGATAGGAAATAACATAACTTTCACATGCATTACATTAAAAGTGGGGTATGAACAATAGATCCAACCTCAATTCTATTAAGAGGAGGGTTGAATGCTGGTTGTAGTCCCCATTCCCCTTTTGTTTGAGTTAAAATTATAAATAGAATAGTATTATTTGAATTTAGGGTAGCTACTTGGGAATTTGAAGCAAAGTAATGAAAATAGACTACTACAAATATCCAAAGAGACACAGTTAAAGATATGGACTGAAGAAGATTTTTAGAATTTGTACCTAAAAGTTTGGCCCAATTTTTTAGGACCCGATAGTACATATTCACTCTAGTCCTCTGATTTTTGTTCCATCAAAAGTTGAACCTATTCATCATCATTAACCCTTTTGGAATCCCTGAGTATAGCCCCTGAACTAATTTCATGCATACAAAAGAGAGATAAAATATTGTGGATACTAAGGTCAAACCCTGGTTATGAATTAACCTTGAAACTAAAATAGTCATTGAAATGGAAATTGCAACAAGATAATAGATAATAAGAAATGGACGACTGTGTACTATGGATGTAGCCCACCTTGGGTTAACCATAAGTCTTCATGTTATTTTTGTTGTGTGTTATTATTCATCTTTGTGTATTTAAATCTGCATATAATTGTTGATTATGTATTAAGTGCTCCAAATCTACCTAAACACTAACACGTTTCTCCTTGAACTCTAATTTTATTTTGAAGAAGGATAATTGTGTTACAAGTACAATTGTCATTGTACCAAAAGATCGACCTATTAATGCTTGATACGTCCACTAGACTTTTAGAATCCATAAGAGGTGGTTAAGCCATGTCACAAACTTGAGTGTTGCACTGCACAACACAAGGAGACCAAGGGCACACCTTGCAACAATCCCCCCAGGGCAAACAAGGGGTTTGAACCTATGACCAAGCTCTGATACCACTTGTTACAAGTGTGGTTGTTGTTACAATAAAATATCAACTTGTTAATGCTCGGTACAACTACTAGACTTATAGAATCCACAAGAGGCATTTAAGCCATGTCACAAACCCGAGCGTTGTGCTATACAACACAAGGAGACGAAGGGAAAACACCTTGCAACAAATTGCTCTTGAATTGGAATGATATAATGAATTACGAGTGATGTCATATATATAGATCTCAAAGTAAAATCACCTTTTGGCCAACTTAAAATAATCATTTTTTTTGAATTGGGGATAGTTCGTGAAATGACAAGGTTGACACTTTATCCTCCCAAAATTTTAGCCAAAAAGTGTCGATCAATGATGTTATGGAATATTGACCTGACAAAATAGGCCCAATTTTTTAGGGTCATGATATAATAGGGCCCTAATACCATAAATGTAATGTATATAAAAAATGATAATATTAAATGTGGAAAAAAATGCATTGAACTTTAAAATCACATAGGACCCATATAAAGTAAAATGAAATTAGATAAAGAGCACACCTAAAATAAGGGCTAAAATAATAAAGTGTTGATGTATTAAAGAAAAATAGAAGTCATAATATTGAATTAAATAAGTGCTAGAAGAGTGTGAAATTAGACTCCATAATTAGAGTATAATTTATGATGCTACAAATTTATAGGGGCTTGCCTAAGTCAAACCTTGGATAGATTTTAACCTCCACTACAACAGTGATGATTAGGAAAAGAGAGCTTGCCCTTTGTAGGGAAGAGGCTAAATCTGATGTAAAATGTTGAATTAACAATATTATAGATCAATTTTAAAATTTTTGATAAATGCAATTCTCTTTGGATAGAACCCTCAAGTGTTGATGCAATAACAATTCATGACAAAATAAGATCAATCATGAAATCCCACATATAAAAATTGATGTAACTTTTTGCTCCTTAATGCTCAGATCTAAAGAAATTTTCTCATAATACTTGCCTTACGAACTGTGAAATTGTGTAGGTATATTTATGAGAAAAATGAATTAGGAAAGATTCTCT